>NW_012267299.1:1710522-1754342 GCF_000151885.1 Dipodomys ordii
TCCCACCAACAATGCAGTAAGGTTCCCTTCTGTCCACATCCCCTCCAGCATCTGTTGTTTTTAGAGTTCTTGATTTTAGCCATTCTAACTGGAGTGAGGTGGTATCTCAATGTTATTGTTTGTTCCACTCCATATTAAAATGAGGAACTTAGAGTATTCAGTGACTAGAGACTTTAGTCTGAATAGTCTGTATTTTATCTTTGCCAACATACTTTCAAAGTGATGTTCTCTAATGCAACAGAGAATTTTAGTTATTTTTCTCAGTGTGAACCTGTTTATCAGGAGCATGGAAAGAGAGGAAGGCATGGCAAAAATGGCTTTGAACTATCCTTATGTTAAAAATTTTCTCTGGTACCAGGTATTAGTGGCTCACACTTGTAATCTTAGCTACTGAGGAGGCTGAGATCTGAGGATTGTGGTTCAAAGCCAGCTAGGGCAGGAAAGTCAGTGAGACTCTTCATCTTCAATTAAATACTAAAAAAGCTGGAAGTGAAGTTGTGGCATAAGTGGTAGAATGCTAGCCTTGAGCAAAAAAAGCTTAGGGACAACACCTAGGCCCTGAATTCATGCCCCACGATGGCCACAAAAAAAATAAATTCCTTGGCTATTACAGGTGATTAGGAAGAATGATGGTTATTGATAAAGTAAAGGCCAGTTAAAGAAATTAGCCTGTCATCTAGTAGCTCAGGGAAAAACTCACGTGTGTAAAAGTTCAGGATTTTACTGTGAGTGAAACACACTTAAGTTGTAAATTGGGCCTCACCTTACAGTTTCATGTTAAGTTTGGGTACCTTTCAAATTAACTGTAATATTTGATCATGGAAATTCTCAGAGCACTATGTATTTCTTAAGGAACTAGTACTGCTAAATAGTGGGATTGACTTCTTTAAAATTCAGCTTTGGGTTTTGAAAATTTACTAGAGAATTTAACTATAGAGCTCTACTTTAGAGTGATCGACCCAATACTGTATTTTAATTCATTTGCCTAACATGGGTATGGATTTGTCTGGAAAATACAATTTTATTGTCTCAATTTTATTGTTTCATAAATTAATACAATCAATTTTACCTTCTGTAGGTTTGGAGACCTTTAGCCAGTTAGTTTACAAAGATTCTTTTGGGACTGTAAGTATGATTATATTATTAAAAATTATTGCGTAGACATATTACTATTAGAAAAATATAGCCTGTTTAGCTACTACTCCCTGAAAGTTTCTATTCCCTAAATATTTATTTTGGCTGACGAATTTCTGCCAGTACTGGGACTTGAACTCAGGGCCTCATACTCTTAGATAACTTTTTTGATCACGATTATTTTTCTACTACCTCAGTCATAACCTCCACTTCTGGCTTTTTACTTGTTAATTGGAGATTAGAGTTTCTTGGATTTGTCTGCCTAGGCTGGATTTGAACTTTGATCCTAAGATCTCAGCCTCCTGAGTAGCTAGGGTTATAGATGTGAGCCGCCAACACCTAGCAATTTCATGTTTTTTGTTGTTTTTCTCAACTAAATTTTTTATCCAGTATTTATTGGGGATATTTATAGTTTTTATTGGGTTCGAGGTAAGAGAAAATTCTAAAATTAAATCAAAATTTTATTTTGTCTCCTAGTTTACCATCAGTGAATGCACGATTACTGATTCTCCAAGGTTTCTTCATAGAGGAATTTTAATTGATACATCCAGGCACTACCTGCCAGTTAAGACTATTCTTAAAACTCTGGTAGGTAATGGCTTTATTCTAGTCTATGTCTGTTCTGCAGATGTGTCCCCTTAGTGGTGCTGCTTATATTGGTTACTTGTGCTACCGTTTAGGGTGAAGCGGGAGGATTTGTTGTTGTTTTTCTACTATGTAGAACAAGCACTGGGATTTCTCCCTTCTCTCCCTATGTGTTTCCTCAACTTGGAATTGGGGATCAGGGGATCACTCTCCCATTTTTACTTGGATGATCTCAGACAACATATATAGCCAAGACAGTTAGATGAAAAACAGGATGTTTGTTGTTGTTATTGTTGCTAATGTTTTGTTTTTGAGATAGAGTCTCAGAAGCAGGCCAGGCTGATCTTGAACTCAAGGTATTCCTGCCTGAATCTCCTGAGTGCTGGGACTATATACACTTACCACCATATGTGGCAAGAAAGTTTACTGCCATTGGGCCTCTGGGTACTGTGATTTGTCAAATCAGGTGTGTAGACTTTTAGTTTAGAACATATTCCACCATACTTCTACCTAGTGTCCTTTGATTTTGTTACCCACACCTTTTTCAAAACTGGCACAAGAAGGGGTCTAAGAGTTGTTTTAGTTTAAGGAAATGTTCCCAAATAATATGCAACCTCAGAGGTAGTGGAAGATAAGAAGAAAGTTGAGCTGAGCTGTTTTATCCAAAGACTGTATACTGGGTCATTCCAGCACCTGTCAGCTGACTGCAATCCTCTTTTACTTATTAACTGTATATTGGGTCATTCCATCACCTGTCAACTGACTACAATCCTCTTTTACTTATTAACTGTATTATTTCTGTTAAGAAATGTAAACATTTACATGCATAAACATTTACATGTATGTTACTATAACTGGCTATTAGGTAAGAGACAGCCACTATGTCCGTTTTATCTCCTTCAGGGTTAATGCCTTACTTGTTGATTTAGGAATTTTTCCATGTTGTATTGTATGTAGATTGTGTCATGGGTGTTTTTCTGTTTGCTTATAATTTTCCCACTGTTTTCAATACAACAGATGTTAACTACTAAATCCCATTAATAACGTCGTTTCTGGAATTTCAGGCCTTACCAGTTTATCTTCTTCAGCCAGTATAGATCATTTTAATTCTTTCTGTAGCTTTAGAAATTTTGTGGGTATTTTTTTCTTTTGAGGTAATTCTAATTTTGATACCATCTGTGTATGTAAGCTGTTTCTCAACCTCAACAGTCAGATCTCTCCATTTGATGGAGGAAAAGGGCCTTCAAGTTTTGATGATCTGGCAGGTCATTTCTACCCTCTTACTATTTTTTATTGTTTTTATTCCTTCAGGGCTTAACATTAAATCAATATGGCAATGTGCCCAAACATTTCTCTGGGAGAGTATACTGAGTTTGTCATGATTTTGTTTTCATTTCTCAGGATTTATCACATTTCAGAACTATGGTAATTATAATCCTTGATATACACAAATGCCTCATTTTTCCTCCATTCCATTCCCAATCACAATGGTAGTCAAGAACTATTTCTGGCCTTAGCACATCCCTAAACCGTGGGAATGTCATCAGATGCTGTGCTCCATAGAGCAACGTGGCAGCTGACTGTCAAATACATGTGACCGATATAAGCTTCCTGAGTAGGCACATGTCATGCAAACTATGCAGGATGAGGAACTTACACTCACTTTTTCTATTATTCTTTCTTTACCATTAAAACATTTTTTTTAAGGGGGCAGGCTTATTGGAAGCAATCTCAGATGTAGATATGTGCTGTGGATTGCGGATGTTTTCTGGCATATAATAATCCTTAACATGTTTGCTTGCAGGATGCCATGGCTTTCAATAAGTTTAATGTCCTCCACTGGCACATAGTTGATGACCAGTCTTTCCCTTATCAGAGCGTCAGTTTTCCTCAGTTAAGCAATGAAGTGAGTAATGCCTATTACTATGGCTCTCTACAAAATCTTTGGTATAACTTCATTAGCAGGTTACAGCTTAAGTGCTTTTTCTTAAAAATCAATCTGTAAATGTTAGCTATTTGTGGCTTAAAAGTTCTAGCATTGTCGATCCATAAAACTTTTTGTTATTGTTATATTATAAAGGCTACTATAATGATTGTTGTAAACATTATCATAAATATAAATAATCTACAGGAGATACATAATTTTAAGAACTTAATGTAGAAGATCTGACTATTTCATGAATAAAATATAGTTAAAATTTGTATCAGGTAGGCAGACAGTATATTTGTTTTAAACAGAATTGTCTGGAAATGTGTAAATGACTGTGTCTTTTTTTCTCTGAAGTTCCAATGAAGTGAGATCTTTTAGAGATGAACTCTTTCTAAGAAAACATTGGTGGTCTCTGTTAAATGTGTTCACATGGAATATTCTAGAATATTGGAACTGGGGAGAGCCTCATGGTCACCTACTTTAGTCTCCTACAAAGCAAGTAACTGACATCCAGAGAAGTTTCCATGTTGTATGGAGTTGTTAGGAAAGGTTAGAAGTGGAGCTCTGTCTTTTGGCTACCAGTCTAAGATTTTCTCCAAGATTTGCTCTGATGTAGTATAGGCAAAAATGCTGGGATGCATTTGTGTTCTTGTTGTAGTTTTTACAATGGATAGTTTCAATTGGATAGTCACAAAATACAACTGCTTAATTCCTACATTTCATCATCCTCTCCAATAATCAATATATAGCTAATTTTGTATTATTTGTACTCATTATTTTGAGTCAAATCTCAAGCTTCCTATTTCACTTACATAAAGATCTGATTTGCAAAGAAATGTAAACACAGTCTCATTACAGATAAAAATCAACAGCCCGAGAGCTGTGGTCATATTTACCAAAGTATCCTTAAAAAATAAACAACAACCTGATTTTTGAATGGCAACTCCTTTGTACCTACTTAAAGATAATAAAGATATAATTAAAAAACATTTTCTTGAGGGGGTGAACATGATCAAAGTACTTTATATGCATATATGGAAATGCCATAATGAAACTCTTATTATTACAATTCAGTATATGCCAATAAAGCAAAAACATTTGCATTGGGACACAAAGAAACTGCCTGCACATTGTGGACAGTTAGTGTGTCTGCTAATTCTTTTCTGATAAGTAAGTGCCACCTCCTAACTTGTTTCCCTTGTCACTTATTGTTGAAGAAACTACAGCTTCCTACAGTCTGGACGTTGCAGGCTGTGTCCCAGTGTTAAGTAATATGTTGTCAGTACTTACTGTACATTGGTAGTTGGCTCTAAACTTGTTTAGATACAAATCTGATATGAGGGGTAAGGGTGGTAGTCAAGACCCCTTTCAGAAGTTGACATTTATTTTTTTAGTATATTTTTTTTATCGTAAAGATACTGTACAGAGGGGTTACAGTTACATGAATAAGGTAATGAGTACATTTCCAATTGAGCATTGTTTACTCAGAAGTTGACATTTATAATGTATACTTTGAGAAAGGTGCTGAATTCATTTTTAAGTTAGCATGTGTGAATCATGTGTTAATTTAAGGGTTTCATTGTGAAACTTCCATGCATGCATGTAATGTACTAGATCAGATTCACCCCCTTAATCTTTCTGCTCTCTCCTTCCTTTTAAACATTTACGTTTTCGTCATTCTGTTTTCACACGCGTGTGAAGTTCTTGGATTGCACTCACTCCCATCACCCTCTCTTTTTACTTTTACCTGTTTGGCTCATTCCTACCTCCAAACAGACCCTTCATTTTACACTTGTGCCATTCAGGTGGGTTTTTGTTGTTGTTGTTGTTTTTAGGGCTAGAGTCTGCATATGAGAGAGAACATTAGATATTTGTCTTTCCTACTCCATCTATTTTCCTTCTACTTTTTCCATTTTACTCTCTGGCTGAAACAATAGTGCCTTTTAATGGACTCTTAGCTTTAGTTACAACCACATCTGAGTTCTAAAAGACTGACAGCCTTAAAAACAATCAAGTCCCATAAAGAGTAGATGTATGTAGGAATTTTAAAGTCTGGAGTAATTAAAGTGGTTTTGAAAGAAGAAAGCTGTGCTTTGTAATGAAGGGTGAACTTTGATTCTCTAGTTGGTAAGCGCAGTGTTTACAGAAGTGTCACTTTGGAGACAAACTATTTGTTTCTGGTTTGCATCTGTTGTGTCTCCAAGCAGCTGGAATAGCATGTTAACACATTAAATGAGGGCTTAGAGGAGACAGCTCTGCAGCAAACCTGGGATTCATCCATAGTGTTCTAATAATTGGTTGATAATGATGATTTGACAAAAAGTCTCCGAATGGCTATCACCCTTGGAGTATGTGTAATTTAGCAGAAATTTGCTTTCTGTTTTGTATAAATTTCCTGCTTCTAAAACCATGATGCTGTATTTTAGAATGATTCATTCTGCATCATGCAGGACTGTTGAATACATTGTAACTGAAGAAAGCGCTGTCAGATGTCGAAATGCACATAGAACGGTTAGTTTCATAGACTAAATTCACATTGTACATTTTAACTGGACTGTTACAGGGAAGCTATTCTTTGTCTCATGTGTATACACCAAATGATGTCCGTATGGTTCTTGAGTATGCCCGCTTACGAGGGATTCGAGTCATACCAGAGTTTGATACTCCTGGACACACACTGTCTTGGGGAAAAGGTAAGGAGTCTGTGTTTTATAAGTTGTAGAAAGTAAACACCTGAGCTCCCCCCCCCCACCCTCATCTCTTATTTTGTAGTTTGGTGTTTGGCTATTTTGTTCCTGGGTTTAGGTGGGGAGGGGCAGTACTAAGGCTTGACTGAATTCAGGGCCTCATGCTCACTAGGTATTTTGTTCTTGGGTTGGGGGAAGGGACAGTACTGGGGCTTGAGCTCAGGATCTCATGTCCTCCAAGCTTGACTTGAGCCACACCTCCACTTCTAACTTTTTGCTGGTTAATTGGAGTTAAGAGTCTCGGATTTGTCTGTTCAGGTTGGTTTTCAATGGTGATCCTCAGTTCTCAGTTTCCGAGTAACTAGGATTATAGGTGTGAGCCACAGTGATATTTTGTTCTTAATTGTGGTTGACACCATGGTAGCACTATTGGCACACGTGATTCAATAATTATCACATGTCTACTGTCAATAAGGCACTATGTTTTGATATTGCCTAAGATATCAAAGCCTGTGGGGGGGGGGTCATGGAGCAGGGAGACGAAGCCATGATAACTGACCTTCTGAATCAGAAAGTCTGGTGGCTAACACTTTTGAGAGACCAGGATGATAATTCATGATTCTGATAGAGGGAAGAACAGGAAGAAAGGCATGTGAAAAGTGAGAGGTACAGTCAAGTCTTTTAGTGGGAGTAGAGCATGGCCAACAGTAGGAGACTGTTAGTGGTAAGAACCAGCTGTGAAGTCTAGCTGCTTGAGCTTTGGATTCTGCTTTTGCCATTTAGAAACTAAATCTTGACTGACATATGCGACATTTCATTTTAAGTGCCCTCAACTGTAAAATGAAGCTGGTAATAGTAGCTCCTGTGTAATTTTTTTTTTAGGATTAAATAATGACCACAAGGGATATAGCAAAATATAGAGCATTTACAATTGTACAGTGCATTGTGTTATCGTGGTAGGCAAGGGAATAGTGACTCTGGAAAAGTTCATGACTGAAGGCCTAGAGAGAGGCCTTCACTGCCTGAAAAACCAGGGCAGAGGAGTCTAAGCCCAAGAGTGATCAGATGGATTCATATTTTGTGAAAACCTTTGTGGATGTGATAGATTGGAGGGGGAAGGAGACGAAGTCCTAGAATTGGGGGGGGGGGATGGTATGGAAATGAATGGAGAGACATTCTGGAAATATACTTCATAGTACTTGGCCTTCTACTGACTACAGGAAAAGGAATGAGTCCCAGAGTTTTGTGTACCCTCGCCTAGAATAAGGCAGTCAGAAGCTAGAGAGGGAATTTAGGGAATGGAGACTTTGATTTTTGTTGGGTCATAGCTGAAGTACAGCTAGGATTTCCAGTTGAACTGAGCAGGGAACTTGAGATATGAATTGAAGCTTAAGAAAAGGGGTTGGAATAAGCGGAAGATCTGGGAATCATTTGAAATAGATAAAATCTCAGGGACTGGAAGAAACATCAAAATAGAAGGATTCAGAAAGTAATGCTCTTTCCTCTTGGAAGAAACTGCCATAGAAATTCTCAGTAAATATGCTTATCTTTTCTGTATAAAATCTCCTAAAACTTCAATAAAATGAAGTTCAGTTTGTCTAAGATCTTTTTGATTTTATGATGGTGTTTCCAATAGAAACCATACTTCGAATTTCAATCTTTTCCTGTACAAATGTCATGCTGTAGTGACATCCATTCAACAGAAATGGAACCTACCTAGCCTCAGCCCCCAGTGAGCCACACAATACATGCTCTATTGTGTGGTGTGTTGCTGAGCTATGGTATTTGGTAGTTGAAGTGTGTGTGTGTGCGTGTGTGTGTGTGTGTGTGTGTGTGCGTGCGTGTGTGCGCGCGCGTGTGTGTGAATGCATTTTTGGCTAAATGATGTGTTGAGCTTACTGTGGAGTCATTTGGGACGTAATACTGTCATTAGTAAAGGAGCATTCAGGGCATAATGGATAATGGGCAAAGCCTAGACTTTGTTTGTATTACCCTTTTCTGAAAATGGATCTTTGTGTTTTCCCGTAGGTCAGAAAGGCCTCTTGACTCCATGTTCCACATACAGGAATGCAGAACTAACTTTTGGGCCTATAAACCCTATTCTAAATACAACTTACACGTTCCTTACGACATTTTTCAAAGAAATTAGTAATGTGTTTCCAGATCAATTTATTCATTTGGGAGGAGATGAGGTGGAATTTCACTGTTGGTATGATGATTCTAAAACCTCTATCTTTTTTACCCTGTGGCATTGGAAGTGTAGAGATTAGGGGTTCCACATAAAAAAGGAAGATTTAGCATAATATTGCTAAACTGGACCACACAACTAGAGAGGGGGTTGAGTTTTGGAGAATGTACAGTTGGGTGGTGTGACCAAATAGAACTGAATAGTGGCTGTGTTATACTTTATTTTCCCATTACTAGCTTGGGATGGTGGGACCCAATAGTCAATCGATTTCAATGCTCAAGACTCTTTAGTTGAATGTAGAAACAAAGATGGACTTTTGTGATCTAGGAATACCTTAACCAGGGTGGTCATAAGAAGGAGATAGGGGAGGGACTGGGAAGGTGGCTCAGTGGTAAAGCGCTTGCCTTGCATGCATGAGGCCTTGGGTTCGATTCCTCAGCACCACATAAGCAGAAAAAAAAGCCAGAAGTGGCGCTGTGGCTCAAGTGGTAAAGCGCTAGCCTTGAGCTGAAGAGCTGAGGGACAGAGCCCAGGCCCAGAGTTCAGGCCCACGACCGGACACCCCCCCCCAAAAAAAAAAAAGAAAGGGGAATAACAAAAGATAGAGGGATAGCAAAAAGGTATGTAGTTACACAGGGGAGGGAAGGGTGGCCAGCTGAGCCACTTCAGAGTGAAAATGACAGATACTTGTCATCTACCATTTTGCCTCGTATAGCAGCACAACTGATGTTAAGGAAAGGTGTTGATTTCATAATAGACAGTCATAAAGGTCCATCAAACTGTGAAATTTTAATCATTGGTTTTTGTTTGTTTAAGGGCATCAAATCCTGCAATTCAGAGTTTCATGAAGACAAAAGGCTTTGGTAGTGATTTTACCAAACTAGAATCTTTCTATATTAAAAAGTAAGTCATTTGAAAACTAACTTACTAATGTTTTCTTGAAAATATTGAAGCTATGTAGTACTGTGCTTTTGTTTATTTTCCCCCCTCCACCTCTTTGCAAAGTGTAGATGTGAAAAGTCACTAAAGAAAGCGATGTGATGGGTTGGGAATGTTGCTTAGTGGTGGAGTGCTTGTCTAGCATGCATGAAGCCCTGAGTTCCATTCCTCAGTACCACATACACAGAAGAAGCTGGAAGTGGCACTGTAGCTCACATGGCAGAGTGCTAGCCTTGAGCAAAAAAGCTCAGGGACATTGCCCAGACCCTGAGTTCAAGCCCCAAAGTTGGCAAAGAAAAGAGAAAAAAAGAAAGAAAGAAAGAAAGAAAAGAAAAGAAAAGAAAGGAAAGAAGGAAGGAAGGAATAAAAGCAAGCAAGCAAGACATATGAACACACTGCATTCAATCACTCTTTCCCTCCCTTCCTTTCTTTTTCTCTTTCCCCTCCTTCCCTCCCTCTCTCCTTCCCTCCCTCCCTTCCTTCCTTTCTTTCTTTCTTTCCTTTCCCTCCTTCCCTCCTCCCCTCCTTTCCTCCCTCCCTCCCTCCCACCCTTTCTCCCTTCCTTCCTTCCTTCCCTCCCTCCCTCCCTCCCTCTCTCCCTCCCTCCCTTCCTCCCTCCCTCCTTCCCTCCTTCCTTCCTTCCTTCCTTCCTTCCTTCCACCCTTCCTTCTTTTTGGTGCCATTCCTGGGGCTTAAACTCAGAGACTGAGAGCTGACCCTTAACTTTTTAGCTTAAGGTTAGCAGTCTACCACTTGAGCTGCAGCTCCATTTCCATCTTTTTGGTGGTTAATTGGAGATGTCTCATGGACTTTCCTGTCCAGGGTGGTTTTGAACTGTGATCTTCAGAACTAGGTGGACTCTATCTTTTGCTTCCTACCTATTGTTATACAATATAGTAGCCCAGTCCAGTCAAATGGGGTTTGTTTTCAAGTTAATTAAAATTAAAGAAAACTGAAAGTTCAGTTCCTTAGTTGTACCAGCACATTTTAAGTGTTCCATAGTGGTGAGGCTGGTGGCTTCCATGTTAGAAAATGCAGATACAGAACATTCCTATCATGGCAGAGAGTTCTATTGGACCATGCTGCCCTAGTCTAGGGAATAGCAAACTGATCCCTTAAAGGGACAGAGCTTTAGGCTTTTAAACAAAGCTATACAGGCATAAAGCCATGCAGAAAAGAAGTTGCAGGCTGTTCCAGTGATTTGTAATACACGAATTCCAACTTGTCCCTATTCAGCCTTTCTGTGATAGGATTTTCTTACTTACTCTGCAGAGTACTTAGTATTGTCTAAATGTCTATGCAGTTGTAGCACATCAGTCAAAAGCTGATTGTTACTTAGGAGACATGACAGATTAGATGATGGTTTCCTTTATTCCAAGATCCCCATGAAATTACTGAGTACTGTTGGGCAGTTTCCTATGAGTTGCTTACCAAGTTAATTTAAGCTTAGTTCTTCCTGCTTTAAGGGTATACTTAGCTCAAGCACTCAAGCAAAGACTGTTAATCCCCACTACTATATTAGGTTCTATGCCCTTAGTAAAAAGGACTACTTGAGTTGCTACCTAATTTTACCTGGTTGTGCTATATAACTTTATTTATTTATTGGTCTTGATTTTGTGCCAATATTAGGACTGTTTTGTGCCAGGGCCTGGGTGCTGTCCCTTAGCATTTTTTGCTCAAGGCTGGCACTCTACCACTTCAGCCACACCTCCACTTCCAGATTTTCATTGTTTAATTGGAAATAAAAGTCTTACAGACTTTCCTGCCCAGACAGGCTTCAAACCCTGATCCTCAGATCTCAGCCTCCTGAGTAGCTAGGATTACAGGTGTGAGCCACCAGCACCTGATACTACATAGCTTTTATACTGAAACGTACCTCCCAAATTTTCTCCAAGTCCTGGATAAAAAAAATGTGTGGTTTTAACCATGTTGTTAAGGTGAAATAACTGTTTTTCTCCCAATCCTAGGCTTTTGGATATTATTGCATCTCTGAATAAGAGATCCATTGTCTGGCAAGAGGTTTTTGATAATAAAGCAAAGGTAAGAATTATGAAAAATGCATGTGATTCTGAAGATACAAGGATCTGCTCTTTCCTCTTCCTCACCCCTCCTTTCCATAGCTCATTATTACTCATAAATTGAATTATTTCGAATTCCCCCCCAAAGGTAGAACAGATTAAAAACAACTGAGCAATTTTATAGTAAAATTGTCAACATAACCTTTTTTTAAAAAATGTTATTTTTTTCTGTGACAGTTAATATCCTTTATGTGAGGCAAGAGAATTTGGTGGGGTTTTTTGTTTTTTGTTTTTTTTTGGTCAGTCGTGGGGCTTGAACTCTGGGCTTAGGCGCTATCCCTCCACCGTTCAGCTCAAGGCGAATGCTCTACCACTTGAGCCACAGTGCCACTTCCGGTTTTCTAGTGGTTTATTGGAGATAAGAGTCTCATGGACTTTCCTTGCCCGAGCTGGCTTTGAACCGTGATCCTCGATCTCAGCCTCCTGAGTAGCTAGGATTATAGGTGTGAGCCACTGACACCTGGCGGGGCAAGAGAATTTGTGAGTCACCTACTAGTATACTTTTCTTCTCTCTTTTTAATTTTTTTTTATCGTGAAAATACCATACAGAGGGGTTACAATTACATGGGCAAGGTAATAAGTGCATTTCTTATCAAGTATTGTTGCCTCCTCTTTTGTTTCCCCTTACTGTCCCTTCCTACTAGTATACTTTTCTAGAGAAGCTGGTACCCTCCTGATTCCAAAGTAAGCCAAGCATTAGTGTGGGAGAAAAGGGACTACAATTCAATGTCAGCCTCAGTGCTAAGATGGATGACACCACACATGCCATCTATGAGCAAAAGTTAAAATATCCAGCTTTCAGGTAGATGAAGCTGAGTTCAGTGATGGATGAAAATAGAGCCAACTTTTAAAAAGAAATGGGTATTTTTTTCCCTTTAGGATTTTAGGAAGTTGTGTTTTTAGCTAGCTATAATACCTTTGGACTGTGAATCCATCAGTTGCATTTGTAGTTCTAATAATATGTATTGCAATTTGTGTTCTAGCTAGAATGCTTGAGGCTGTCAGTTCATCTATTTGCTAGGTCTAATACATGTACTGCACTCTGTATCTTTTACAGCTTCACCCAGGCACGATAGTTGAAGTGTGGAAATACGAAGATTTTTATGAAGAACTAAGGAAAGTCACAGCGGCTGGCTTCCCTGCAATCCTTTCTGCTCCATGGTACTTGGATTTAATTAACTATGGGGAAGATTGGAAAAAATATTATCAAGTGGAACCTTTAAAATTTCATGGTAAGTGACCACCATTATTGCCTTGATTGTTTTCTTCCCTAGCCTTCCACTCAGGAAACCTAGCCTACTGTTTTCCCTGTTGTTTCTTAATTTTACCTAAAAAACCCAAACACTTCAGAATTATTTTAATGACCGAGATTAATCTAAACAAAAGGAATTCAGAAGTAGATCCTCTCAGATTCTACCTCCAGTTGTCACTGATTTGAAAGATGTTTGGCTGTGTTCTATTGTAGGACACTTAGTAAAGGAATACAGTGTAAGGCTATATAGTCCTTGTTTTTTTTTTTTTGCCAGTCCTGGGGCTTGAACTCAGGGCCTGGGCACTGTCTCTGAGCTTCTTTATCTCAAGGCTAGCACTGGGCTTTTTATGTTTATTTGGTGCTGAGGAATTGAACCCAGGGCTTCATGCATGCTAGGCAAGCACTCTACCATTAAGCTACATTCCCATTGATCCTTGGAATTCTCGAGTCAAGGGCAATGAGAGGAAATGTCTGAGAGGTGACATCCCTCCTCCCCGCAAATCCTCCCACCTGCTCCCAGTACTGGGGTTTGAATAGAAGGCATTCACTTTGCTAGGCAGGTGGCTTGATCACTTGAGCCTCAGCTCCAGCCCTTTCTGCTCTATTTATTTATTTATTCGTCTTATTTATCTTTTTGTTGTAAGTGTGCCAGTCATGGGCTTGAACTCAGAGCCTCGGTGCTGTCCCTAAGCTAGTGCTCTACTGCTTCAGCCACAGCTTCTCTTCTGGCTTTTTAGCAGCTAATTGGAGACAAGAGTTTCATGGACTTTGCTGCCCTGCCTGGCTTTGAACCATGATCCTCAGATCTCAGCCTCCTGGATAGCTTAAATTAAAAGCACCCAGCTTGCTCCCATTATTTTTAAATTGGATCTTTCTTGCCTTTTGTTTGTGCTAGCCTGGACCACAATCATCCTATTTTCCATGTAGATAGGATGACAGGTATGCCCCACCATGCCCAGCTTTTTATTAGATGAGATGGGATTATTTCCTACTTTTTGTTTGGGAAATCCTTGCACTTTTGATCCTCTTGTTCTCAACCCCCTAATGATTATAGGCATGAGTCACTTAATCTTTAGTACAAAATTTCCTTGGGAAAAAAATTTTTCTATGAAGTTTTAGAACTGTAGTACTATTAAAAGTTGATGTTAGCTCCCTCTAGAAAGCATTCCATAGGGATCAGAAAAATCATGGTTACTATAAAAATAGTTATTAGTTGCACACTCTTAAAAATACTAACAGGTATAAATTGGAGGCAGGCATTATAGCGGTCATAGCTCATTAAAATGTAGCAAGTATTTAACTTTTATCTCTCAGCATGCTGTTAGTGCCAACTAACTGGGAAAACTGGATTCTGGTAGCTGAATAACTGTATAAACCAAAAGAAGCCAGGTGCCAGTGGCTCACACTGTACTCTGTATTGTACTCTCAGGAGGCTGAGATCTGAAGATCACAGTTTGAAGCCAGCCTGGGCAGGAAAAGTACATGAGATTTTTTTTTTATTTCCAATTAACCACCAAAAAGCTGGAAGTAAATCTGTGGTTCAAGTGGTAGAGGGACAGCTTTGGGCAGAAAAGCTTAGGGATAGCACCCAGGCCCTAAGTTAAAGCCCAGGACCATCACAAGAAAAGAAGAAAGTACTTTTAGTACTGGCCTATTACATTGTGTTGACAAATACTATGATCCATGTGGGTTAGGGGAATGTGGTCCTAGAAGGGGAATTGCTGTCCTTGTGTTCTGGCCTTGCATGGCCTTGCTGATATCCTTTCCATGTTGTTACTGGAGGTTCTGAGACGCAGAAACAACTCGTCATTGGTGGAGAGGCCTGTCTGTGGGGAGAATATGTTGACTCAACTAACCTCACTCCAAGATTATGGTAAGGACCTGGAAATATTTGAGTTAATTAAGATGTCCTAGTTTCAGGAAAGCACTAGGAATTGCCCTAAGCATATGTCTTTGAAACTTTGTGCAACAGTGATTTACTAGATAAATGTGTTGAAAAAGATCTATACAACTTGTGTGTGAAGATGGGAGGGAAATACTGAGAGAGAGAGCAAGGGATGAGGTGACATTGTCCAAAATGAAGTGTACTTTTTACCTGACTTATGTAACTGTAACCCCTTTGTACAACACCTTAATAATAACAATTAAAATTTAAAAAGAAACTCTTTTGGAGATACATGGTTTCAATTTTAGGCCTCGGGCAAGTGCTGTTGGTGAGAGACTCTGGAGTCAAATGGATGTGGTGGATATCCAAGATGCCTACGACAGGCTAACACAACACCGCTGCAGGATGGTTAGGTAAGAGAAACAGTTGGATTTCAAGCTAGGATCCTCTCAGGTGTTAATGAGGAATCCTGCCCCCACCCCCACTTTCCTTAGGGCACTTTGGTGTAAATAGAAATGTCACCTAACAAATGGTGATTAAATTTGGAGAAATTGGGAATTGGGAAATAGCTTTTATGAGTGTTTTATAGAGAGTTATAAAATGTTTACTGTAACTTATAACTCACCTACCATGTCAGAGAACTTAGTAGCTTAAATCAATCTACAGCAACTTCTATTCATGTTGTCTGTCTTTCCTCAGACGTGGAATAGCTGCACAGCCCCTCTTCACTGGATACTGCAGCCATGATCAAATCTAACAAGGAACTGAAACAGAGCAGGAGGGAAATCCCACAACTACCAGCACTGCAGTCATTGTGCAATCATGTCAATTAAGATGTTAGGCCTTATTTTGAATAAAATATTTTATTGATTGAATCTGTCTTATTTTATATTACGTACAGAAGACTGGCATCATTCTGTGAGAAACAAAACAGACCACTGAGTCTTAACAACTCCAGTAATAACTTCCTAAGAACAACTTCAGATGTGTTTACTGTAAAAGAGCACATACTATTTTCTAAAATGGGCAGCTCTGGTGTTATTGACAGTTTAAGTTGTGTCTTTTATCCAATACTCTGAATGTGCTAAAAGTTCTGGCCTGAAAGTGAAAATGAAGCAGGTGGGAGACGCTCCTGAACTTCTTTCCATTTCCACAGACCTAAAACACTTAGGCAGAACCACTTCTCTGGCTGAGCAGCATGCTTTGGTCTTGAGGACTCATGGCTTGATAAGAAGACAATTCTAAGGCAAAAGTCGCTGAGCCTGATGTGAGTGTCCGAAGCACAGTTGAATAACCCTAAAACAAAATACTTTACGTTTGTTATTACATCAACTTTAAACCTTCAGTTTCTCATGCTACTGATTATTTTTGGACTACTAGCATAGAAAGGTGGTGATGGTAATGAGGAGGAGGCTTACCTCAGACAGATCATTTCACTACCTTTTCAGAAAAAGTGGCTATGGAAATGTTGTGGGGACCACAGTCAAGTGCAGGAAGCTGCAGACATTCTGAGACCCTGGCCCGTGTGAGGTGACTTCCCCCCATCCTCATGCTTTTCTGCTTGTCCAAGAGCAAAAATAGGTGGGAGCGAATACTGCTGACCTCAAAGCCAAGGCAGAAGAGATAGAGAAGGGAAGTATGGTCATGCATATTGATGCTGCATTTTTGTATGGTCTCAAGCGTGTGGCCCTTGGCCTGGAAAAACCCCTGAAGTGCTGCATTTTCTGCATTCCCTAGTTTCAGTGTGAAGTCCTCTCCATTCCTGGTGGTTGGAACTTAACATGTATTCTCTAAATCAAAGCACCGTGGCCTTCAGGTGTTAGTGGCCACTTACTTGTACTTGATATGCTTACTTCCTTATATTCAAAAGAAGAATGTGATATACTTAGCGGAGGACTTCACAGGCATTACTCCTCTGAACAACTAATGGGCTATTTATCAAAATGAGTATCAGGAAGTAGAAACATGTTTTGTTGGGAGAGGGCAAAAGGGAGTGCACAGGAATGGAGGGAGGAAGGCTGAGCAAATGAAGTCAGTGCATTCAATGTACATTGTGTAAAAAACTGAGCTACATAACTTGAGGCTAAGGATGGGAGGAGCATCTAGAGGAGAATGAAGGAAGGGGTGACACTGATCAGGAAGCATAGGCTCAAAACCTGATTTATGGAATTGTACTACTAAGTAGTTGTACAAAGTATAATAATTTTAAAAAGAAATTGTCCTCTTCAAATAGACGTTTGTTAGAACAAAAAGAACACATACATTTCAACTGCAAAGTACCTACCATAATTTCTGCTAAGGGAACAAATCCAATAACAACTCTGTTGTCCTGGCGAGTCTGGATTTCCTGAATGTTGCCTCTTCTTTGTGCCAGGTCTGCCAGGACAGGGCTGAGGTGATCTCTGGTCACTGTAACTTCCAGATTCATCAGAGGTTCTAATACTTGCTTGTCAGCTTTCTTTAGAGCCTAAGCAGATGAAGAAATACGGTTAAAAAAATGGCTAGCCTCTCTTTCATAAATTGGAAATCAAATTCCAATTAAATAAAATAATTAATCATAAGATTTCAATTAAACTAAGATTTAGGAAAACTGAAACACTCCAGCCTAGGGCTTTGCCTTTACTCTCTCCTTTGAGATCATACTTGATTATTATTACACTTACTAGCCATACATCCAAGAGGGTAACCAAGGAGGCAAATGAAGGAGAGCTTAAAAAGACACCAAAAATATTCAACACAATACAGTAGAAGCATGTTTTCTATTTGAAATAACTTTTTCTTGCATAACATTTGACTTCAAAGGCCAAGAAAACATTCACATAAACAAAAGAATAGCCAGCTGCCAGTCCTGCCTATAATCCTAGCTACTCAGGAGGCTGAGATCTGAGGATCACAGTTCAAATCCATTTGGGGCAGGGAAGTCCAGAGACTCTGTCTCCAATTAAGCACCAAAAAAGCTGGAAGTAGAGCTCGCTCTGAGCACAAAAGCTCAGGGACAGCACCCAGGCCCAGTACCAGCACAAAACTTGAAGGATAAAAAAAAAATCAACAGGGAAGGGATTGGAATAATTTCTTAAGAGTCGGAGGTAGGAGGACTGTGAAGCAATAGATTCTTTTCCTCTTCATCTTTTCCTTAAAAATACCGCCTGACTGCAGACTTCCGAGACACTTTCCACGTGGCTTCCCCAATAATACTCCTCCAACCATGGTCTCCGAGTGTCCCAGTCTTATTCTCCACAGGTCTGTTGCAGGGTAGGGTCTGAACACCCCATAGCTCCCCAGTGTGCCCTACACTGAGATCACCGTTTTGTTTTCCAAACATTTCCTTGCCTTTTTATTTCTGGTGATGGTTTTGGCAGCCTTTGGCTTCCTTGTCTGAGCAAAGAATCATCTCTATTGCTGCTGCCCTAAGTTAGACACAGTCTGCTTCTTGTCTTACGCTGTGTCTTCCTACTCCAATCACCCTTAAACTCTATATTTTTATTTTGAAAAACTTTATTCTCTACTATGTTCAGTACAAATTCAAACTCCTTAACTGTAGTATTTGAGACTTTTTCTACAGAGACCCCACTTTACTTTTCCAACACTATTTTTACTGTTCCCGATTATCCTCCAATACTATAATGAGCCTGCCATGCCCTCTTATCAGGTTCAAATCCTCCCAAATCCCAGCTCAGATGGTTAATTCCTTTTCAACAACCCCTAATGCTCTGCTTCTCCATGTTTATGGCACTCCACTGATTATAATACTGTGGTTATATTTGATTCCATTCCCTTACCAAATCACAAATTCCTTTAGGTCAAGATTAATAAAATCCTACTAAGGAGGGAATTCTCGTGTCCAGTGAGCTATAAGAACAACATATTATATCAAAATAACAAAGCGAGAGAACCTCCATTAAGAGTATTCCATTTAGGTCAAATCGTGGTTGCATGCCTGTGATTCCCATTACTCAGGAGACAGAGTAGGAGGATTACAGTCCGAAGCTGACCCAGGCAAAAGTGTGAGACCCCCATCTGAAAAACAAACTAAAAGGCAGAAGGACTAGGGAATGGCTCAAGTGGAAGAGTTCTTTCTTACCAAGTACAAGGCTCTTGAATTTAACACCCAGCACTATGAAAAACAAGACAACCCTTCCCAAGTCCCCATCTAAATGTAAGCTCCCACACAGCTATTTCATGTTTTCATCTTTCCTAGGACTTGCACTCAGGGCTTGGGCACCTTCCCCGCCCGAGCTTTTATGCTCAAGGCTAGTGCTCTCTACCACTTGAGCCAAGGTTCTACTTCATCTTTTTGGTAATTAGATATAATAGTCTCACAATCTTTCCTGCCAAGGCTGGGTTTCAACTGCTATTCTCACATCTCAGCCTCCAGAATAGCTAGGATTACAGGCATAAGCCTGGAAATTTCATGTCTTCTAATGTGATCTTACTAAAAAGCTAATTAACCAAGTTACGCACGCACACACACACACACACACACACACACACACAAACACACGTGTGTGTGTGTTCGTGCCCATCCTGGGGCTTGAACTCAGGGCCTGGGAACTGCCCCGAGCTTTTATTGTTCAAGGCTACTGTTCTATTATTTGAGCCACAGCTCCATTTCCCACTCTGGTTAATGGGAGTCCCACAGGCTTTCCTGCCTGGCCTAGCTTTGTGCTGCAATCCTCAGTTCTCAGCCTCCTAGGTATAATCCTAGCTAAGCTTATAGGAGTAAGCTATCAGTGCCTGGCTTACAAACATTAAAAAGGCAGTATTTATAGTTTGGAGTCAATATATTTGGGATTAATTCAGAACTATAACTTTTTGACTACTATTATTTCAATATTTTAAAACAATTTAAAATTAATATTCTCTCTCTCTCTCTCTCTGACTAGGGCTTGAACTCAGGCCCTTTCCCTCTTGCGTGGCTTTTTTCATTCAAGGCTGGTGTTCTATCACTTCAGCCACACCTCCACCTCTAGCTTTTCAGCCTCCTGAGCAGGGGCAGGTGTGAGCCACCGGTGCAGATCTTTACTTTAAAATTCTTTTGTTTTTTGTGGGTTATAAGGCTTGAACTCAGGGCCTGGGTGCTGTCCCTGAGCTCTTTAGATCAAGACTAGTATTCTACCACTTTGAGCCACAGCTTCACTTCCTAAAATTCTTTAAATTGGATAGTCTCAATAATATAATTATGACTATCTGTGATATGTCTAAGTCTAGTTTTAGGTGAACAAATTTAAATAATTTTCTCAAAGCATAAGTTTTTTTACTTTAAAAAACAAAGCTTGTAAGGAATTGTTAGTTTGGGGATAAGGAAGAGTAGTAATGAGGGATGAATATGATCAAAATATATTAGATGCATATATGGTAATGTCACAAAAACTCAAATTGTATAATATGCACTAATAAAAATGAGAAAGAGTATGAATTTAGGGGTTGAGGTTTAGTCCTGAAATTGAGTAAATGCTCAGCATTCATTAGGCCCTGGGTTCAATAAAATCAAAGTATGGATTTGAACTCATGGAAGATACATTAAGTTCAAAGAAGGGTGCTTATGGATTCAAATACAACTCAGCTCTCAAAAGCAGTTCAAGCATAAGCAGACAATAATAAAAAGCAAGTATTATCATGTAAAGTCAAGCATTCAAAATCTGGGGTATTCCAGTGCTGACAATGCACAAGATCAGGATGTAGCTCTCAGCACTCCAAGGAGCCGATCCAGGTCTGCTGAATCTCTGAGGCAGGAAGCCGAGGGTCCATGAACATTCAAGGACATTTCTTGAGGTGATCACGATTGATACTTTTGAGAGGGAAAGTGTTTGTCCTGAACCTGTTATTCAGTGGCTCTTATCTGGTTTCTTAATGACAGCAATCTTATTTGAATAAACATGAACTCTAAAACTGGAGCCAACATATCTTTAATATCCCCTAGATTATAGCTGAGGGCCAAGCTAACTTCAGATGTGTTACTCAAATATATCTGGCTTGCCTTCAATGGCTGCACCTGGAATGAGAACATGGATGCCACTTTAATAGTAATGGATGTGACCAATAATTTCTAAAATCCTCTTTCGAACCCAAACCTAATGATTAAGAAGGAAAAGCTCCTGCACGATAAGCACTCTTGCTGGCTTTAGACTGAGGAAGCAGGACATAAGGCTCTGTGAGTACAGCTGCCTGGGGGCTCAGTGGTGCTATGCACACAGCACAGTGGCCTTAAAGCAAAAGACTGGGTTTATACCTTCTGTACACATCTTGAGACACAGGCAGAAATCATAGTTGTGGAGGTTCCAGGATGAACTGTCAGTGAATACAAAGTAACTGCCACATCTTGAACTGGTGATCCAAGCAATGGTCCTGTGCAAGGGGAAAAAAAAGCGCCCACTCTATTGGGATTCAATATGTAGTGAGGAGTAAGAGAAGTACAAAAGAATAGGAGAAATGGAGATAATCTGTAACACATGGTATGATAGGTGGCTGAGAGTGTGGTTGAGGAGTAAACACATTGCATGCAAGAGATCCTGGGTCCAATCCCTACCACACACACACACAAACAAAAGAGAAAGAGCAAATGCTCAAGTGGGAAACCATGCTTACTCTTATTTGAGGACCTTACCTTGAAGGCATGCACTGTGGATTCCACTTTCAATAGCCTCCTGAGAGGCCTTCAGAAGATCTTCACTGATACTTTCAGCATACTCAATTACTGGCTCCACAGATGGAGCGTCTGTTGGCCTTGCCTCCAGTTCTACAGCAACAAGATGTCGTTTGTCTCCTAAAGTTCTATCTAAGGTATCTGAAAACAAATTGATTATGGTAGCTCAGAACATTGTTCTGGAAAGGAGTCAAAGTGTGGAAATAGTCAAAACTGAAATTAATAGAAGCAATGTCTTATAGAGGATGAAGTAGAATATTAGTAATGATGCTAAGTAGAAGCACAAAGCATCTCCTTCCATGTTTATCAGTGTTAAAAAACCTGCTCTGAGTCACTTATTGTTTTTGTCATAAGGTGTTGAGGTAGGTGATGTGAAGATTATACTTTAAAACTTGGCAAACTGTCTTTTGTGATTGAAAATTCTTTTAATTATAAACATTTTATTAAAAAGTAACACTGAAAGGATGAAACATTCACAGTGCAAAAGGCTAGCTCATGAAAACTGAGGTCTTTAAAAAACTCTGCCAGTTCACAAATTATTAAATTGCATATGTTTTTTAGCATTAGGTATAAGTTCCTATTTATCTCCTTTTCAAAAACTAGTAAAATGTGTGTGAAGGACTAAAAACAGTACTTCTTACTTGTTAATACAGTAACTGCTATCAATCTCTGATACTTTACTAAGACAAAACTCTGCTATATTTATGTATGTGATTATGGAACACAGTAATTCATGGTTAGATTCAAAGCTATTAATGCAGCCGGGTGCTGGTGGCTCATGTCTGTAATCCTAGCTACTCAGGAGGCTAAGACTTGAGGATCACAGTTCAAAGCTAGCTAGGACAGTAAAGTCTCCATTAGACTCTTATCTCCAAAAAACTACTCAAAAAAGCCAGAAATGGTGCTGTGGCTTAAGTGGCTGAGCACTAGCCTTGAACACAAAGAGTCTCAGGGACAGCACCCCAGGCCTGAGTTCAAACCTAGGACTGACCAAAAAATAAAAATAAAAAACAAAACACTATTAATCTACAATTAGTCTACAATTCTCCAAAAATTCCTTTTGAGCTCATTTTTATATCATGAAATACTTTTATTAAGGAATGTATGCAAACACTAAAATTAAATGAATATTCATGGTTTCTAAAACTACTAAAGAGATTGCCAGTACTAAGTAGACTTAAACAGCTACAGTTTTATCCTATGTCATCACATTATTTTTCTTAGTTACATCATATCTGCATATATCTCTAAATAATAGCTTGCATCTGCTTTGTTTTAAATTTGTTATTCTATGTATTCTGTAACTTGCTCTGTTGTTCCGCGTGCCTATGGGACATTCAGGCTATTTTCCAACTACTGTCTTCCTCAACCCCTGTAGTAGGGCTTGGCCTTCTATTATGAAGAACCCTTCATCTTCTTCCAGTTCTTATCTATCGTTGTAAGTATAGATTCATGAATTCATGTACCTCCCCCTTGCCCACAGGTCTCAAATTATTGTACTTCATTGAGTTAATGCAACAGATTTGAATGAGGGGCCTCTTAAAACCTGTTCCTGAATCATAATATGCCTCCACTGTCTTTTTTTTTTTTTGAGCATATTCTTTCTTTCATATGGCATAACATTCCATGGACTCCTTGTTCATGATTTTAAAATCTATGAGCATGTAACTAAGTTCTTGAAGTCATTCAAGTCATACTGGTTCTATGTTACCTGTGGCATGAACTGAGTTTAGGATGGTCTCTCGGTATGCCACCTGGAGAGGCCCCAGATAGGTCTCCAGGCCATATTCTCTCTTGATCCGGTCATGGATTATCTCAATGTGTAACTCCCCCATGCCACACAGGATGGTCTGGTTGTAGAGGAAGAAAATAAATACTGAAGAAAAAAGGCATTTGTTATATAAACAAAAGGTATTAACATATATTTAAGGAGATTTTTCTTTTTTAAAATCAGTACTGGGTTTGAATTTAAGGTCTTTTTTCTTTGTAGGCAGGCACTCTACCATTTAAGCCATACTCTTAGCCTTTTTTTTTTTTTAATATTAGGACTCATTTTTGTTTGTTTTTTACCTGGGGACTACCATCCTCTCCTCTTCTATCTATGCCTCTGGTACTGCTAGCATTAGCACGCAGCACCATATCTGGCTTGTTGAGATAGGGTTGCTCTGGTTTTTACTTTTTGTTTTTTTCTTGCTAAAGCCAGCTTTGAACCACGATCTTCCTATTACCACCTCCCAAGTAGCTGAGATTACAAGGTTTGAACCACTATGCCTAGCGATATATTTAAGTAAATTTTCATTAATTTCATTTGCCCACCCCCTCTCTGTATGAGAAAGAACACAGTGCAAGGTATTCATATTTGTTCTATCTTGCCACTATCTCTGTAATGTGCCCACAGAGAACTGGCCTTTGCTCTTGGCTACTAGGAGGTGACCTCAGAATGTCTTCTCTGATTGAAGTGTCTTTGCCTAGTGCCTTTGTTCACCAGATAATCTAACAATATGATTTAAGATGTGGTCTTTGGAAAACAACATATCAACTCTGACCTCCAGAGAAGTAGAGAGGGCAAAGGTTCATACTTGCCTAGCAAGTATGAGGTCTCAAGTTCTAACTCCAATACAGGTAAGATAAAACAAAAAAGAAAATACAGGTACTAACTCTATACTTTGTGTACTCTTATTTTTTGTTCTTAAAAAAAATTTTTTTTTACTCTTAAATTGCATTGTTGCAAAGCATGGTGGCTCATCCTAGGTCGCTTAAAAAGAGCAGAAGGACTGGAACATGGCTCAAGTGGTAGAGCATCTGCTTAACAAGTGTGAGGCCCCTGAGTTTAGATGCAAGTACTGCAAAAAAAAAAAAAAAAAAAAGTATTGCCATCGTCATCAAAACAAAAATACAATTTTTAAAAAATTTACTTCTGAAAATCTACTTTGCATTCCCACAAAGAGATGTAGTATGTATTTTAAGGTCTTTTTTTTTTTTTGGTGAAGAATCATGAACATCTGATTTTCACTACATTTTATCCTTTTTTTTTTTTTTTTTGCTGGTCGTGGGGCCTAAACTCTGGGCCTGGACACTGGTCCCTCAGCATTTCAGCTTAAGGCTAGCACCCTACCACTTGAGCCACAGCACAACTTCTGGCTTTTTCTGCTTATGTGGTGCTGAGGAATCAAACCCAGAGCCTCAAGCATGCAAGCAAAGCGCTCTACATTGAGCCACTTTCCCAGCCCTTATCATTGTTTTATACCTACTTTAGAACCCACTTTCCTCCTGCATTGTTAGACTGAAATCCATCCCTTCTCCATTTTAGTGATCTGTGCTTTTATCAGAAAAGCACTTTTCTAAATCTCTCTCTGAAATGATGCTTTTATAAGACTTAGTGCCTAAGATTCAAGGCTTAAGAGTTTAAGCTTAGTCCAAAATTACATAAAAGGCAGTTTTACAGAAAGTCAAAAGTGTTGGGGAGCTGGTGGCTCACACCTGTAATCCTAGCTACTCAGGAGGCTGAGATGTGAGGATCGCTGCTCAAAGACAGCCCAGGCAGGATAGTCCCTAATACTCTTACCTCCTATAAACCACTCAGAAAACCAGAAGTGGCTGAAGGTAGTAGAGCACTAACCCTTAGTGGAAAAAACACAGGGAAGGTATAAAGGCCCTGTGTTCAAGTCCTACAAGAATTAGTTTTACAGTTAGTCAGAAATTTGTATTATGAATCAAAATTACCTTTTCTTTCAGAAGCATAGAACATACACATAAACACTATCATAGAAAGGCTTTTGGGATAAGAAGTAACATGCATACTTGTCCTGAGTCAGGATCTAGCTTCACTTTTAAACTGGGATCTTCACGCTGGAGACATTTCAATGCATGATCCAAGTCTAGGGGACAAACAACATTTTCTAGGTCACTTACTATGCTGTAATGGTAAAAAGAGATAAACAAATAAACACATTTTGAAGAAGAAAATTTCAGATATAAATGCTTTGTAGACTTTAAAACAAAGTAACATGATCATGATGACCACAGACTGAGTGACCTAAAAGGTACCTACAATAAGCCAATAAGCAAAAACCTCAGGAAAAAGAATTCCAGATAGTGTAAATACAGTGTAAAGAATGGTCTGCTTTTAGAAAAGCAGCAAGAAGGCCAATAGCCAGATAGAATGAGGAGTAGCATCAAATTAGGAGAGAGACATGGGACAAGGACATCATGGAAGGTCTTAGAGGCCATGGTGAGAAGTCTGAGTTTGCACTAGGAAGCCATTGAAGGGCCTTAAAAGGGACCAGTAACAGCTGAGCACCAGTGGCTCATGCTTATAATCCTAGCTACTCAGGAGGCTGAGATCTGAGGATCACGGTTCAAAGCCAGCACAGGCAGGAAAGTTCGTGAGACTCTTATCTCCAATAAACCACTAGAAAATGGAAGTGCCACTGTGTCTCAAGCAGAAGAGCATTCGTCTTGAGCTAAAGAGCGCAGGGACAGCGCCCAAGCCCAGAGTTCAAGCCCCACAACAGACAAAAACAAAAACAAAAAAGGACAGTAACATCACATGATCACATTCTGCAAAGTCCAGTCTTTGGAATCCCATAGATAGCACCATAAGAATAAGAGTAAGGAAGAATATAAAATGAGAAAAAAATGGTCAAGATATAAGAAAAATAGGGGCTGAGAATGTGGCTCAGTGGTAGAGCGCTTGCCTTGCATGCATGAGGCCCTGGGTTCGACTCCTCAGCACCACATAAGCAAAAAGAAAAATGCCAGAAGTGGTGCTATGGCTCAAGTGGTAGAGAGCTAACCTTGAGCTGAAGAGCTGAGGGACAGCGCCCAGGCCCAGAGTTCAGGCCCCACGACCGGACCCCCCTCCCCCCAAAAATAAAGATATAAGAAAAATAAAATAGGGGGAAGGGGTGGTTGGAGCGAGGGGAGGGGGGGAGATGGGAAGGGATGGGAAGGGGAAACAAAGGAGGAGGCAACAATGCTTAATAAGAAATGTACTTATTATCTTGGCCATGTAATTGTAACCCCTCTGTATGGTATTTTCACAATAAAAAAAAAAGAGATGTTAAAAAAAAATAAAGGGGGCTGCGAAGGTGGCTCAGTGGTAGAGCGCTTGCCTTGAATGCATGAGGCCCTGGGTTCGATTCCTCAGCACCACATAAGCAAAAAGTAAAAAACCAGAAGTTGCGCTGTGGCTCAAGTGGTAGAGAGCTAGCCTTGAGCTGAAGAGTGAGGGACAGCACCCAGCCCAGAGTTCAGGCCCCACGACTGGACCCAAAAAAATAAAAAAGAAAAGAAAAATAATAAAGGAGGTTATAAAATTCAAAGAATCTCTTAAGTAAAACACTAGATTTCCATAAGAAATGCTTACCAATAAATTCAATTAAAGTTTAATTCATTCACATAAAAATATTTTTGAAGGTATGCTATAACTATTTTACCTAAATTATCAGAGCACCAAAATTATTCATACCTGGCTGCTTAGCCACTGATGGGGGTTCGATGGTACAGAAGAAAACAGGTTCTGGAATCTCTACCCCAGCCAATAAAAGCCTGTCGGCATCACTGTTTTGCCTGTGCTTCTTTTCTCCCTCCTTTCTGGCTTGGCGAGCTGCAGCTAATGCACTAGACTTGGATGAGACAATAGTGTCTCCAGTAGCAGTCTGCAAGCAAACAAGACAACTCAAACCTCAAGAGGCTGCAGCCAGCACTTACCTTCTGCCTCCCCAAGAACCTCAAGGCAAAAGACTCTTTCGGACTTCAAAATTTTAATCATATTATATGACATTTAAATCATTTAAATATGACATTTCAAATATGACAAAATATCTTTAAAATATGAAGAATTCTAGTAAATCAAGATCAAAACAGAATTCTAATATGATACTTTCTTCTCATCAGAACTTAAGAGGAATAGATTTATAAAGCTCATTTTAACTTTGCATATTTGCTCAATTGACTAGAATAAGAACTCTATCCGAAATACTGCTACAAATATTCTAACAATGAAACATACATACACACATTCAAAATTCATTTGGCAAAACAAATGTATCTGCCTAAATTTTCAGTCACAACAAGACATTAAATAAAAGACATTAATACCAAAAAGATTTTTATTATAATTTGACAGAAAATAACTGACTAAACTACCCAATGAGAATACACTTGACCATACAGAAATCGAAAGCGTCAATGCAGAATTTGGCTCTTCTTTAAAACATAATTTCACTTTAATTCAACATCACAAAGTTTTGTGCTAGTTCCCTTCTCTGTAAAGACAGTCCTGCTTAAGCAGGACTCCACACAAACTTGTGGAGATCCTTCCAGTGCTTCAAGGAATAGATAGTTCAACACTAGAAGTCCAGTATCTACATTTTCAATATGGAAATTTCTCACCAAAAAAAATCCTGAAACTTGCATTTAACCACAAAGAGTTGAAAATGTTCAAAGTAACACTGTGTACTCAATGAGAAATTTAAAAAAAAAAGGAGAACTGAACTTGATTTAATCATAAAAAAGAAATGTCCTTAGTTTTAAACTATTAAAACTAAGTGTTTTAGCATCAAGTGTTTTCATCTATTCATTCTAGGAGTACCTACACAATCCTTAACGATGTGCAAGCTCTGATCTATAAACTGAACAAAAGAAACCAAAACTTTTCCCCTGAAGGAGGCTTCATCAGCCAAATACCTTCTGTTACTACCTAACCAATTATATGGTAAAATTTTCTATAGAGAGCATATAAGGAGAAAAAAACCCAATGAGAATGAAACTATTTTAAGTAAACTTATAGCCTATATATGTATCCATGAAAAACATACTTTAAGTCAGATGCGGGTGGCTCAAGGCCTGTAATCCTAGCTACACAGGAGGCTGAGATGTGAGGATAATAGTTCAAAGTCAGCCCAGGTAGTAGAGACCATGAAAATTATCTCAAATTAACCACAACAAGTGGAGTTGTAGCTCAAGTTATAGAGTGCTACCTTTGAGCACAAAGGCTCAGGGTCAGAGCCCAGGCCCTGAGTTCAAGCCTGTAGACTAGCATGCATATGTACACACCACCACCAGGAAAAAAAACAACCCAGCATCAAAAAACCCCATAATTTACTTGGATTTGAACTATATGTGAATATAATCCCTCTTGGCTGTGGTCTGTTGTAATTTATTTTTCTAACAATGAGTAACATTCAACCATACTAATGGATATATACAGTATTTTCTATTCTAATGATGTCTATTTACATTGTTTGTGGACTTTTACTATTATAAAGTACTTACATAAGAGCAATATTTAAATTATTATCATTTATTATAGAGATCATTTAGTTACTTACATGTTTGAGCCCAACAGTCAAAGCAATGTTGCCAGCAGTGAGGGAAGGGATTTCTACATGTTGGTCAGCAAATGGCAAGAGTAGACGACTCACTCTCTCTCTACAAAACCATAATATAGATCTTTTTTTCCAGTAAAGTGCTTTTGAAGAAGTAAGTGCAGGTTTAGAAAATAACCTAATTTTCTACTTACGTGCAGTTTCCATTAACATTATGGATGGCCAGCTGGGGCTTCAATGTGCCTGAGTAAATGCGTATAAAAACCAGTGGTCCTCGCTGCCTGTCATGGAGAACTTTAAATGCCAGTGCACATAAGTCACCCTTATACCACGGGCTATAAAATAATGATACATTACAGAAAGTCACCCTTATACCACGGGCTATAAAGTAATGCTACATTACAGAAAGTCACCCTTGGGGCTGGGAAGGTGGTTGAGTGGTAGAGCGCTTGCCTTACATGCCTGAGGCCCTGGGTTCGATTCCTCAGCACCACATAAGCAAAAAGAAAAAAGCCGGAAGTGGCGCTGTGGCTCAAGTGGTAGAGTGTTAGCCTTGAGCTGAAGAGCTGAGGGACAGCACCCAGGCCCAGAGTTCAGGCCCCACGACTGGACCTCCCAGAAAGTCACCCTTATACCACGGACTATAAAATAATGATACATTACAGAAAGTCACCCTTATACCATGGCCTAGGAAACACACTTCCTATATGTCTATACAGATCACATCAGAATCACTATGAAAATGTAACAACTCACATCCTCCAAAGATCCGTCATACCTTTAAATAAAGCTAGCCAGGTCTGTTAATTTACATCACTAAATATCTCTTCCCCATTGGCTAAATTACTAAATGGAGATATTACTACTAAGTCTTCAAAAGTGAAAAGAACAGACTATCTTTAAATTATGACCTCTAACTTCATTGCTAAGAGTTCTCTCTTCAAAAAGACTATCTCCACCAGGCGCTGGTGGCTTACACCTATAAATCCTAGCTACTCAGGAGGCTGAAACCTGAGAATCTCGGTTCAAAGCCAGCATGGGCAGGAAAGTCCGTGAGACTCTTACCGACAATAAACCACCAGAAAACCAGAAGTGGCACTGTGGCTCAAGTTGTAGAGTGCTAGTCTTGAGCTGAAGAGCTGAGGGACAGTGCCCAGGCCCAGAGTTCAAGCCATGGGAATGCCATACCACTTGTCAAGACAACTGCACAGGATGACCAAATGGCTACTTGCCGGTGAGTGCCTTCACTCTTTCCTTTAGCCTTGTCCAGATACGTAATCATAAAAATCTATAGTAAGAATCTGAGTTTGTTTACAAAGATCACAATCTTATAGAATGGTGTTTTTCAATTGGTGTTCATAGGTAGGCTTTAGAAAGTTTGAATTTTCTTTAAATCGTCAAATTTTGTGTATAGGTACATCTTTTTGAAAAAATACCATGTTTTCATTAGTCTCAAAGAAATCCATGATCCCTAGATGACAGATCCTCTTCTCTGCATTTTATAGATGGAAGCATAAGCAACTTGGAATTTAAATCCAACATTACCAAGCCTAAATAATAGCTTCACAATGATGCCTTTCTACCTTAGAGATATGAAAAGTTATTAATGCCCTAGTTAACACAATTACAAACCACTTCTCTATTTTGTACAATGCTCATATATCCAACAACTATTACTTAAGTACAAAGCTGTTAGTGACAACAGAAATAAGACAGTGACCTTTCCTATAATTGCAAGTGAAATGAAATTATTTTATTTTCACTATAATTGGATGTGTCTTTTATCTCCTTTGTCTCTTGTATTTCTGTGTCTCCAAGATTCATTCTTTTTTTTTCTTTTTTGAGGTATGGAGGTGATACTGGGGTTTGAATTCAGGGCTTTTGTGTCCATAATATATCATTTTCAAAGACTTTTTTTCATCACAGTTATTCCAAATGGGTAGTGTAACTATTTTTCATTAAGTGAAGTCCACTGCAGGAATTCTACTTATATGACGACATACTTACAGAAATTCATACTCCCGCTCTTCAGGTGAAGGCAAGTACATAGTGATGGCATCTAGCAAGGGCTGGACACCTTTGTTTCTCAGGGCACTTCCACAAAGCACGGGCACTGCTGTTTGGGCCAGAGTCACTCTGTGTATTGCAGCCTGCAGCTAAGGTAAGAAAGTGGAGACAGTAAGTATCTACTTTGTGTTGAGTGTACTGTTTCTGCCAGAATCTCGCAAGGACGGGCCTTCCAAGCCACCCTTATAAAGCAGCCCTTCTCACCACATCTCCATCATCTTGCAGTCATCATCTTCTTTATAACACTAATCACTACACCTGGCACGTGAGATACTTATTAACTGTCTCTTGCTTATTAGAATGTAAAAATCCCACAAGTATTACAGTCTACCCGGTGAAAATATTACTAACTGTCCAGAAACTAGAAAAGTTTAAGACATAAGCAAGTAAAAGAATATGAATAAGTGAATTGATAATTTTGTGGTTCATCCACAGTTTAACAGAAGAACTGGAAATAAAAACCCACTTTATAATTACTTTTCTCAAAATAATTAGATCTAATATGTTAAAATCCAAAGGAAAACAAAAAATTAAAGTAGGAAACATTTTTTAAAAAGCACAGAAATCAAGGCTCTGGCAATCTACCTGCTTTTCCAGCTTTCAAAAAAGAACTGGTATGTCTGTTTTACTTTAGATTGTAAGCATGCTAAAAACAGAATTCATGTTGGAGGACAACAGGAAACACTACACATCAAACATTCAAATTCTAAGCAATAAGTTTTTAAATGATTTCATATAATTAAAAAGAAAAAGACTTTTTTGTACCTCTAATTTTAAGTAGCTGAAGAGTAGGTTCTTGTGTCTTTAATTAATTCATTCATTTTTGTAGTAGTGGGGTTTGAACTTAGGGTCTTGAATTTGCTCAGCTGGCTTGCTTTTTGGCTGACTACTTGAGCCACACCCCAAGCCTTGTTTCTTGCTGGTTATTTTGGAGATGGAGTCTAGTGAATTTTTCTACCAGGGATGGTCACAAAATGCAATCCTTCAGATTCCAGCCTTTTGAAGAGCAAGGATTACATGCATGAATTAAAGTGCTGGACTTACCTTCATTTTTTTAATGGCTGTTTTGAGATAGGGTCTCACTATGTAGCCCAAGTTGGCCCCAAACATACAAGCCTTCTGAATATCCCAAGTGCTAGGATTATAGAAATGAGCTACCATACCTGGTTTTATATTTTTTATGTGAATGATAGCTAAGTAAACTTGTTGGGCTCACTCTTGGTCCCATATTTTTTAGATTACCACAGTGAAACTTTCTTGGAAACTCTTAGAATCATAAAGGAAAATAAACAATATATTTGTCTAACAGGGAAAGGTATCTGGCAGATTCCTTGAGGAAATCTCATATTCAAATACTCTGAGTATCTCAATTTCCTCTTCGCAGTTTTAATGAATGTTAAAAGACAAAAAACTGGGGCTGGGAAGGTGGCTCAGTGGTAGAGTGCTTTCTTTGTATGCATGAGGCCCTCGGTAAGATTCCTCAGCACCACATAAGCAGAAAAAGCCAGAAGTGGGGCTGAGGCTCAAGTGGTAGAGCACTGGTCTACAGCTGAAGAGCTGAGGGACAGCACCCAGGCCCAGAGTTCAGGCCCCACGACTGACAAAAAAAAAAAAAAAGACAAAAACTATAACAAGTTTTTATTAAATTTAAAACAGGTACAGAATATTGATCATGAAGTAGGTTGACATACCAGTAACTTTTACGTATAACTCTGTATCTATGATTTCCCTAAATATCCTTAGAAAAATCAGAATGGAGAAGGACTGAAGAGTGAAAATACAACTCAATATAAATAAAAAACATCCAATTTCTAATTTTGTAAGGTATATCTCAAAATAGTAAATCATTGGCATTAATACTTGCGTGAGTAATGACTAACCTAATTTTTTAAATTAGTATTTCCTAATAATATACACAGTTAAAAAACTAAATAAAATTTTGTCAAAGCAACTAAGTAATACAATTACCTTTTCAGCTGGTAGCAAATCAAAATTTTCACTAAATTCTTCTAAAACCAAAGCAGCAAATTCATCATCCAAATCTGCAACCTAAAGAGAAAGGCTTTAAGTTCTTCCCTGTACTTCCACAATTATTAACTTTCTTAAATACAACCAATATGCATTATTTAAATATTTCAAGATAGCTATAGCTTCCATCTTATTATACAGGCGCCCAAACTCTTCATAGCTTTCAGATAGTTTTTCTCTTGAAGAAGAAAATTAGAAACTAAGGAAATACTAATAAGACTCCTAAACTCAAAGAGCCAGAATTTGAGTAGAATCTCAATAAAGCACTTTCCCTACCAAGAGTGCTCAAAAGAAATGAAAGAAAACATACAACTTGCAGCCAATAGTAACACCACAGTTTGCTCTTAGATAATTTGGGATTTTAGTTAATAAAAAGTCATCTGGTATCCCTCTAACATTCTAGTTGATCATATTTCCTAAGACAGTCAAAGAATTGTAATTCTTACTGTAATTCTTCACCAAGGGAAATCATTTCATGGAAGGATATTGACATTATTTCAATTCTTTTCATAATTATCTACCTTGAGGAAACAGGAGAATCTAGCAGGTAATAAATTAGTAAAACAGTTTAAAAAGTTGATAGCAGTATAAGGTAGCAAAATATTCAAACTATAGCGGAAATATACCTAATTGTCCAGGAAAGTAGTATCTGTGAGGTAGATCCCATCTGGACTCAGCCTGCTGGAAACAATTCCCCACTGTCTACTTGTTCATTTTCAGTCAAATTATATTACCTCCTTCTACACTATACCCTATGCAGATAATATTAGAACCATCTCTCAGGGCTGTTGTGAGGATTAAGTAACCAATTTCAATTCTATTTTCCATTCTATTCGGACATACAAAGTTGATTCTAGTCCCTAATAATATTTTCCACTATGAAAACCAAGACAAAATTGACCATTGTAACCATTTTTAAACACAGTTCAGCAGTGTTAAGCACATCAATATCGCTGTGCTGAATACTATCCCACTGTGTGTTTATGACATATTTTATTCACCTCTTGATGAGCAGACCCTTGGCTGGCTCCCACACTTGGCTCTTGTGAGTAACACTGCTAGGGATGCAGATGTACAAATATTTTTTCAAGGCCCTGTTTTTCATTCTTAGGAGTATGTATACAGAATGAAAATTTGAGATTATATAGTCATTCTATTTTCAATTTTCTGAAGAGCTTCCATGTTTTTTCAATAGCAATGATACAACTATACTCTCACTAACAATAGTGCCAGGACTTTCACCAATAGTGAAGTTCACCAATAGTGAACTCAGGACCTTGTGTTCACTAGGCAGGAACTCTTTCTCTTGAACCGTATGTCCAGCCTTTTTAAATTTTGTTATTTTCCAAGTAGGCTCTTGCTTTATGCCTAAGCCTACCTGGACTATGATCCTCCTATTTAAGCTTCCCTCATAGCAAAGATAACAGATGTGTGCCACTACATCCAGTTCTTTAGGGATTGAGAAAGATCTCAAGAGTTGTTTTTTCCCAGGCTGGTCTTGAACTGCAATCCTCCCAACCTCAAGATTCCCAAGTAGATAGAATTAGTTGTGAGCCATCACTATGCTCATTTTATTTTGGGGGGGGGGAGTTGATTGTAGGTACATTAATGCATGTGAGGTGGTCTCATTCTCTAATTTTTTTTTTTTTGTCTGTTGTGAGGCTTGAACTCTGGGCTTGGGCACTGTCCCTGCGCTCTTCAGCTCAAAGCAAGTGCTCTACCACTTGAGCCACAGCAGCACTTCCTGTTTTCTAGTGGTTTATTGGAGATAAGAGTCTCATGGACTTTCCTGCCTGTGCTAGCTTTGAACCGTGATCCTCAGATCTCAGCCTCCTGAGTAGCTAGGATTACAGGTGTGAGCCACTGGCGCCCGGTTCATTCTCTAAATTTTATTTTATTTCATTATTTATTTTTGGTCAGTTGTGGGGCCTGAACTCTGGGCCTGGGTGCTGTCCCTCAGCTCTTTAGATCAAGGCTAGCACCCTACCACTTGAGCCACAGCGCCACTTCCGGCTTTTTCTGATTATGTGGTACTGAGGAATCAAACCCAGGGCCTCATGCATGCAAGGCAAGCACTCTACCACTGAGCCACCTTCCCAGCCCTCTCTAAATTTTATATATACTTATATACTCCTTATAGTTAATTAGGTATTGATTGATAATCACAAATTTTTTATCATCATATATTATCATGTCCCTGAAAATGAGAGAATACATGCAAATATGTGTTGGCTCCTCAATGAACTGTAAGATCCTTCTTTATAGTCCTATCTTTTTTGTATTAAAACAATATGTGTTCACACAAAACAAACCCACAGAAAAACCAACTATACATGCAGTCATGCTGTCTATTTTAATTTTTGTTCTGTGCTCTGCTAACCTAGAGTAGCAGTACTACAAAGTGGACAGCAGTTGTAACTGAGCTAAGGCAGATCAAGATTCCAGCTCTACCACTTCATTAGCTGTGTGACAATTTAGTTAAGCATTTGAAGACTGTTTCTCCCCTTAACCACCAAAGAACCAGAAGTGGTGCTGTGGTTCAAGTGGTAGAGCACTAGCCTTGAGAAAAAGAAGCCTTGAAAAAGAAGTGCCCAGGCCATGAGTTCAAGCCCTAGGGCCAGAAAAAAAACAAACATATATATATATATATATATATATATATATATATATATATTACTTGGTCACATTTAAGTTAGAAGTAAAAAAAAATCAAAGGGATCACAATCAAATACTTTTATCTATTGTAAGATTTAGGGAGTCTGAGGTATGTATTACTTTGTACTATAAATGAATACAAATATTAGAAATATGAACAAACATGAGCTTGCTATTTTTTGTCAAAATTTTGAGGATACAGTCTAGATCTATATGGTTTAAAATTTTTCTAAATACTTTAATCTCTGGTAAAGATAAAAGCAGTTTGATCTCTGACCATTTTGTCAGTTGCTTTGGTCCAGCAATTATACAAATCAAACTTCAAGAAACTGTTGCACATGTGCAGTGAGAGATACAAAGAGGTTCATAGCAACAGTATTTGTAACAAAAGAAAACCTTAAAGTCCATCCACAGGGGAAGATAGTAACTTGTGCTCAAATCACATATTGAAACAACATACAGGATAGAAACTGAATATGGTTAAATTTTAACTACATATAGTAACAGGGATGAATCTCTTACATAATAGGGAATAATGTAATAAAATACAAACAGCACATTCCACTTTAAACTCACAACATGCAAAACTAAGTTCTTTAGGGATATAATTTGTAGTAATTTATAAAAAGCTAAAAAAAAGACAAATACTAAAATACGTCAGAGCTGGAGGTATTAGTTCAGTGGTAGAGTACTCTCAAGGCACTGAATTCAACAACCAACACAAAAGTATGTACTTATGCTTCTGTGTGTGCGCGAGCACACACACACACACACACACATAGTGACACTGCTACATATACTGGTGTTGGCTTATTCATTAGACTTAAATATTCCATGTAATTTTATATAAATTTTTACAATAAATAATGCTCTTTCAAAGTTACTGAACACTTAAACAATTTTAAACTCAAGAATTTACTTGTTCAATTAAGCTGTTCCTTGCTTCAAGTGTCTTCTTCAGCAATTCAGGATCACTCATTTCCAAGAGGGGTTTTCTCTCAAAGTCTTTTCCATCTTCTGAATTAGGATTCCAAAGAAGTTTTTCTTTACTTACTACATCCACAATTCCTTTGAAAGTTTTGGCTTCACCAATCGGTAACTATGAGCAGAGTGAGATTAGCATGATAAAAACCATCACTCACTTAGAATTGCACTGATGACAAAACTCTACTCATACCATTTCCTCCTGAATGTCTATTGCCATTATAGCAATTTTTATTTATAGCCCAACTTCTTCCAAAAAGGTTTTGAGATTACTTCAAAAATGTATATGTCACAAAAAATAAATTAGTGAGGAACCTAAGGAACTTATGTTAATTAATGAATTTACCTGTAAAAGCAAAGGCTTTGCCTTTAACTTCTCTCTGATACTTTCAACTGCATAGAGGAAACTGTAAAAAGCAAAATAATCAGTTTAAAATATTTGAAGCAGGATTAAAAGTATTCCCTAATGAAGGAAGGGGTAACATTGACCAAGAAGCCATGTACCCATAACCTTTGTTAATAGTAACAACTTAATAGTAACAATAAAATGTTCTCTAAAATAACTTATTATTTTCAATGCTTACCATTTAACAGCTTTATATGGGACACCACCTTGAATAATCTTGTTAATAGTAATTAAAAATCTACTATAATCCTACATAAAAGAGTTTAGAAATTAAGTTTACAGATGAAGGCTAAATGAGTTGATCAAGATCACATGGGGAAAAAAAGATTCAAAAGCAAGTTTACATGTTACTCAAGGATTCTTCTACAGTTGTATTTGCTATTACACAAGGTTACCAGATTTCTTCCAAGAGCCAGACTATTCTCTACATACATCATTGGTACGATACTATGTGCCTCATTTCTATGGTTACCTACGCAATAATCATCTTTGGCATACAGGTAATTTATAGCTACATAAGGAGATCATTTTGGTCCCAATGTCCTGAGAACCAGCCTATTATTCAGCTCTCCTTCCCCATCACCACAGGCACATCACCCTACCAAGGAAACTCCAAACAGAAGGATCAGAATTGAGGCCAGCACATTTTAGAGGCTGCTGTGCTGGAATTAAGACAAGAATCCATTCAATAAATAAACAAGCAGCTTTGGAATTACTGTGGAGAGTTACATAAACACAAAGAACACAGCTATGCAGTCCCAGAGGAATAACAGTTTGTTCTGTGATTTTAGTGCATGCTCTCTTGTGCTCGCTCTCTCTCTCTCTTGCTCTCTCTCCCTCCCTCCCTCTCTCTCCATAGACCAGAATCTTTCCCTATCACATTTTCCCTGGAATCCTTAGTGTTCTTGATTTTCTCCCTTTCACTAAGCTGTTCCCAGTAGCTGGAGAAAATCAGGGGATAAGTGCAGGAAACTACTCTCTAGCTCTAGGAATTATTAGGGATAAGTAAACATTAGCAATACCAGGTACTATCCCTCTAGAGTTCCAAAGATAACCAATAGAATCAATAAGATAGATAAAACTTTATCAGGATCTGAGAAACATGATCTAGCCCCCTAAACTCAATTGTAATCCATGAAAAGATCAAATTATATGCTAACTTCGATAAACCAAAGACATCCTATATACCTTGCTCCAGTTTTGTCCATCTTGTTTAAAAAACAGATCCGAGGTATTTTGTGTTTATCAGCTTGCCTCCATACAGTAAGAGTTTGGGCCTAAAGCAAAGAAGAAGGGGGGAAAGCCCTCAGTGTTAGGTTTTATTTCATTGTCGAGGATCATCAGGTGGGGCATTCAATAATTGTATTAGTACCCTGACTTCATTTTGAAAATTTTCAAATCTGTAGAGAAGTTGGTAAGACAGTAAATGATTCCCAAATATTAACATTTGACCACATTTACTTTACTGTCTCTACCAACATGCATGGACTGTATATGTGGTGGCAGTGTGAATGTGCTGCCCAAATCCCCATTTTCAGGGAATCTGACTGATGTACCAACTGCTGCCCCTCTGGATCTCCCACCATACCTGCCCAGGTCCATCTTCTGAGCTGTTCTAGCTAAGGACTGAGCATACCACGGGTACGAGTATAGACCTGTTCCTCTAGGACATGATTTCTCTGGCATGATTCCAATTTGGCTCAAGTACTTCCCACTAGCTTGGCCAAATCTTTCATGGAGCTTTGGTACAGAGACTCAATCTACCCAATGCTTCCTTGCACTTCCTTCACAGGCATCCGACCTGCACTGTGATCTGAATGTTCTCTACCACTTCTGTCTCCTCTCCCTTGCTCTTCGCTCAGTGGCAGATATTATCATACTTTAACACATGAACAAGGACATTTTCCTGAATAAATAAATGTAATTACCATACTCAGAAAACTTTATGTTTAACACAATATTTTTATCTGATATCCTTAGTCCATGTTCAAATCTCTCTAATTTTTCCCAGTGATATTTTCTGTAACCTTCTTTTATGATCTGGGACCCAGCTGAAGAGCATAAGTCACATTTAGTTTTCTGGCCTCTTTAGGATTTCTCCAGCTTCTTACCAACGACCACCATCCCCAGTCATTTATAGTACTTCAAGACATTTTTCAATTTCCAGAAAGTTATAGTTAGTTTTGTTATTGTTGTTGTTTCTAGAAGGTTTTTCACTTAGATTTTTCTCTTTTTTTGGGGGGGTGGGGGGAGGTCCGGTCGTGGGGCCTGAACTCTGGGCCTGGGCGCTGACCCTCAGCTCTTCAGCTCAAGGCTAGCCCTCTACCACTTGAGCCACAGCACCACTTCCGGCTTTTTTCTTATGTGGTGCTGAGGAATCGAACCCAGGGCCTCATGCATGCAAGACAAGCGCTCTACCACTGAGCCACCTTCCCAGCCCATTAGATTTCTCTTATTGTCCCATGGTTACATATAGACCAAACATCTTTGGGAGGAATAGAACACAGGTAATACTGTGTCCTTCTTGGTTCATTATACTATATCAATTTGTCCTAATTTGGGGACTACTTAAGATAATATCATGGCAGATCACTGGTGGCTTGTGCCTGTAATTCTGGCTACTTAGGAGGCTGAGACCTGGAAGACTGGAATTAAAAGCTAGCTCAGGAAGAAAAGTCTGTGAGACTGAATGATTCAAGTGGTAGAATGCCTACTGTGAGCAAGAAAGTAGAGTGAGGGCACAAAAGTCTTAAAGAAGGCCTGAGTTCAAGCCCTGGTACTGGCATACACACAGAGACACAGAAACACATAGATAATTAGTAATTTTAAGGTTAAAAGAAAATGGGTTCCACATTCAACATAGAGCCTATGTTGGTTGTAGGAAAAGAGGATTTAACTATCCCTTAAAAAGAGAGCACTAGTAATATAATTAATCCACTATCAAAATTTAACAATCTTCACACACAGATACACATACTTACACACTTCTTTTTGGCAGTGCTAGTATCAAATCCTGGGTCTCATGAACATAAGGAAGGTGACTCCTAGCCCAAGAACTTTTACAGGAGTTGCTGGGAGATAATTTTTCACAGGTCTCTCATGTTCCTACATGTTGTTTTAAAAGACACTGATTTCCTCTATTCTGCCCATCTTTTCAAGGATCTAGGTCTATCAAACAGCTTTAAAAACAGATAGTGTGTCTTTGGGAACAAAATGCAGGTTTGCTTACCTTCCTAATAAATAATGTCTGCCTTCAGAAGAAAAGGCAGGAATTGATGATTGCACACTATAAAATATTCCTATTAAGTACAAAATTCTTCTTTTTATTGGCTTTTCCCCTGCTCACTATGTCCAAGACTAGAACTCAAGCTTGGTATCTGATGCTTTCGCTCCTTGGCTGATGGTCTCCTATTTGAGTCCCTCACCCCCATCCCCAAGAGTGCTCTTAATCCCCTTCAGAGCTCCTTTCATGCCACCCTGTAGAGATCCAGAAACCAGAACAAGAAAATACTAAAACTCATTTGTGACTAAAAAGTTCTTTGTCTCTTACTCAGGAACTCTGTGTGTCCTGCCAGAAGCCATGAAACTAGGGCAGATGAATGGGTTGGCTTAAAGTAACAAAACCTCAGGCTCTCTGCAGTTCTTGGCACTAACTTTCATTATTTTCTACAGAGAAGCTAACATTTCTATCAAATATCCAAGATCATATTCAATATTAAATTTCAGCCTCCCACCAAAAGTGAAGACAAAGGGTGAACCAATTCAGCAGGGATACTCAGTAGACACTATGTTGGAAATGAACTACACAACTTGGGAAGAAGGGCTGTCAGGAGGGGAAAAACTGGGAGAGAATGAGGGAGGGGTGACACTGTTCAAAAAGAAATGTACTCACTACCTGATCTGTGTAACTGTAATCCCTCTGTAAATCACCTTTACAATAGAATTTTTAAAAGAAAAAAAATTAAAAATAAATTTCAGCTTCCCAAAACCATAATGAAGGTCTACAGGTATCTAATTTTAACACATTCTACATATGTGTATAGACATGTGTGTCTATATATGTGTACATATACATACACATACATGTTTATAAACACACATGCACATAGATTCACAAATCATGGTGTCTTTTTTTTTGGGGGGGGGATCTGCTTATGGGCCTGAACTCTGAGCCTGGGTGCTGTCCCTCAGCTCTTCAGCTCAAGGCTAGTGCTCTACCACTTGAGCCACAGCGCCACTTCTGGCTTTTTGTTTTTTCTGCTTATGTGGTGCTCAGGAATCGAACCCAGGGCCTCATGCATGCAAGGCAAGCACTCTACCACTGAGCCTCCTTCCCAGCCCTGCTATCTTTTTTAAAAAATTTAGCAACATTTTTACCTCTACACCAGCAGAGGCATCAAATACAGCCACCGCACCATCCAATACTCGTAAGCAGCGCTCAACCTCCAGGGTAAAATCCACATGACCTAAGAAAAGGACAAGGAATACTAACAACGGTCTTAAAAACAAAACAATCACAAGACTCAGCAGTTTCACTTCTGGTTATATACCAGAAAAGACATTTGTATACTCATGTCCACAGCAACATTATTTACCAAAAAGTAAAAGCAACCCAAATATCCCTCAGTGGAGGAATAAACAAAACCTGGTACAAACAGGTAGGCCCTCTACATCCATGGGGGTTGCAACTGCAGATTCAATCATGGATGGAAAACATTGGAGAAAAAACTGTGTTTAAACTAAATACTTGCAGACTTTTTTGTTATTCTCTAAACCATACAGTATAACAACTTTTTGTAGCATTTAAATTAGTTATTACAATCATGTGAGAGGATATACATAGGTTATATGCAAGTATTTTTCATCTTGTATAAGGGACTTGAACATCTACAGATTTTGGTATCCACAGAAGATCCTGGAACATTATCCTTCATAGTGAGAGATAGCAATACATAAAAGGGAATACTATGTTCTCTTCAAAGGAAAGAAATCTTACAAGCTGCTACAACATGTTATGTGTTAAGTGAATAAGACTATCATAGGACAAATGTGATATGATTCTATTTGTATGAAGTATTTAAAGTAATCAAGTTCATGGATATATAAATTGGAATGATGGTGTTGGATGAGGGACAAAATAGAACAGTTGTTTAATAAAGTACAAAGTTTATGTTCTGCAAGATGAAAAAGTTACTGCGCATCTGCTTCAAAGTGATGTGGATATACTTAACGTTACTGAATATATATTTAAAAATAGCTGCTGTGGACGGAGGGGAGCAAGATGGTGGCACCAAAAGGGAGCTACTGGGTCCGGGCCCAACTGGGATTCCCGCCACTGCTGCTGCTATTGACCTTGGCCCTAGCGTTTGACTCGATCTTGGGTGATACAGCATCCTGCCACGGGGCCTGTCAGTTGACCTACTCCTTGCACACCTACCCCAAGGAAGAGGAGTTGTCTGCATGTCAGAGAGGTTGCAGGCTGTTTTCAAGTTTTCAGTTTGTGGATGATGGAATTGATTTAAATCGAACCAAATTGTAATGTGAATCTGCATGTATAGAACATATTTCCAACCTGATGAGCAATATGCTTGCCATCTCAGATGCCAAGATCAGCTACTATTTGCTGAATTGAAACAAGAACAACTAATGTCCCTGATGCCAAAAATACACCTCCTCTTCCCTCTAACTCTGGTGAGCTCATTCTGGAGTTACATGATGGACTCTGCACAGAGCTTCATAACCTCTTCATGGACCTTGCATCGTCAAGCTGATGATGGGAAAATAGTGATATTCTAGTCGAAGCCAGAAATTCAGTTTGCACCACAGTTGGCACAGGAGGCTACAAATTTGGGATAATCTTCTCTGAGCAAAATGTCCTATCTGCCCTTGAGAAGTTCACAGTCACACAGAAACTATCTTGAAGATGGAGAAAGTGATGGCTTTTTGAGATGCTTCTCTCTCAACTCTGGGTGGATTTTAACCATGACTCTTGTCCTCTCAGTAATGGTTTTGCTCTGGATTTGTTGTGCAGCTTTTACTACAGCTGTGGAACAGTATGTTCCCCCTGAGAAGCCGAGTATCTATGGTGACTTGGAATTTGTGAATGAACAAAAGCTAAGCAAATATCTAGCTTCTTCTCTTGTGGTTGTTAGATCTAAAGTTGAAGATCATGAAGAAGCAGGACCTCTACCTACTAAAGTAAATCTTGCCCATCCAGAAATTTAAGAGGTCTTCTTAAAAAGAAAAGTGGGAAGGTGGCTCAGTGGTAGAGCACTTGCCTTGCATGCATGAGGCCCTGAGTTCAATTCCTGAGCACCACATAAGCAGAAAAAACAAAAAGCCGGAAGTGGTGCTACGGCTCAAGTGGTAGTGCACTAGCCTTGAGCTGAAGAGCTGAGGGACAGCACCCAGGCCCAGAGTTCAGGCCCCATGACCGGACCCAAAAAAAAAAAAATGGTTTCATTAGATTTAGGCCATAAGTCAATATGAAGTGCAAATTAATTCACCCAAATGTGTGAGGACCATATTTACTATAACTGTACCTATAGGGTTTTTCCCCCTAGTAACTTAAGACATGGACATTTGGGTTGTATTTTTATTTTACTAATGTCTATAGCCACTTTGTAAGTTGTGTTGGTTTTGTTGGTTTTTTTCTCTGTTAGCCAAATTCTATGAGTTGATTATAGTTCTTCCCCACCTCCTATCATGATACTGTCAATCATCTTAGTTAATAAGCTGAATACTTAGGATATGACGCTTTTGCTTAGCAGTGGCCCACAAAGCTGTAATTTGAATTTAGCAGAAAATGGCATTTAATGATACTACATTTTCAATTGTATTGAATTGAAATAATTAAAATTTTATTTGAATAATTATGTGCTGAAAAAAAATAGCTGCTGTGTGCTAGTAACTCATACCTGTAATCCTGGCTACTCAAGAGGCTGAGATCTGAGGACTGCAATTCAAAGCCTACCTGGGCAGAAAATTCCAGGAGATATATCTCTACCTAGCTACCAAAAAAAAAAAAA
>NW_012267299.1:1754392-1762409 GCF_000151885.1 Dipodomys ordii
CTGGAGGTAGAAGTATAAAGCACTAGCCTTGAACAAAAAAAATAAATAAAACTTAAAAAAAAAAAAAAGAAAGCTTAGGAACAGTGCTCAGGTCCTGAGTTCACACACACACACAAAAGTTATGCCAGGGATGCTGGTGCATGCCTGTGATCCTAGCACTCACAGGAGAAGTACATGCAGGACGACTGCAAGTTTGAGGCTAGCCTGGGCAACTAAGCAAGACTGTATCTCACTATTTCCCCCCAAAAAGTTTAGGATGACTAATTGTATAATGTTTTAATAGCATAATAGTAAAACTAATAATACATCTCCCCCCCAAATCCCATACAAACAAAAAACTAAAGTCATATATATCATATCTGTATGGGTGAAACAGAAGCATACCTGGTGTATCAATTAGATTGACTCTATACCCCTTCCAATCAAAAGTAACAGCTGCTGATTGAATGGTAATGCCTCTTTCTCGCTCCTGAGCCATGAAATCTGTTACTGTATCTCCATCATCAACATCTAATCAGGAAAAAGAGGACACAGTTTAACAGCCAGAGCATTGCATTGATACTTGGAAACTATTTGACATAATTTTCCTAAAGAAAAATCTTTCCCCAAATATTTGCTCTAATATTTACAAAGCTTTTCTTTTTTCTCAAGGATAGCACTCTACCACTTGAGCCACAGCACCAATTCCATTTATAAAGCTTTTTTCAAACTACTGACATAAAAATGCTTTTTCTCATACTAGGGCATGGCTGAAGTTATAGAGTACTTACCTAGAAAAACACAAGGCCTGGAGTTTTACCAAGTATTAATTTTATTAAACTATGTACTTTTTAATTTTTTTCCCATTTTAACTTTTATTACTCTTCTTTATCCTTCTTGATCCCTTGATAGGAGGCAAAGTTGTGTAATTTAACAACACAAACTTATATCCTAGCTTACCACTCACTTACCCTATGATCTTGAGCAAGTTACTTAACTTGGTTTGGAGAGTGAAATGAGATGGTACTGAGTACATAGTCCAGTAGATGATAAATGGCAGCAACACACAATAAAGTAATAGAGATAACTTAGATATCAGACCATTACCTCAGGTACACAATTTGGAGGTATGAGGAAAAGACTTATCAGACATATGACAAAACAGAGAAAACTTAACAATGCTGCATAATACAATAATTATTTTATGAGAAATCAGGTGGTTATACAGTTAGGAACCTACTCTCATGAAGATTCTAATCCTATGTTCTCTCCCTGAAGAAATTCTAAGTCTCAGTCACTTCTCAGGGGATAGAGAAATGGCATACCATAAAGTAGACTTCTGAACCTTAATTTCCAAAGTAAGCTACAGCACTGCTATTTTAAAACAAAAGAAAAACACAAAACAAAATATTATCTAAGGATCCACATTTACATGCTTAACCAAACAGCCTAATTTTCACATTATAGCTACAAAAATTCAAAACTTAGGTAAATGCTATTATAGTAAACTAAGGATTTTTTAGATATTCTTTTTTTTCCCCCTTTCTACATGAGAATTTGAGGATTTACTTTTCAGTTCTTTTCTTCAAGAAATGAGACAACCAAAAAATCAATCATGTTCCTGGGCAACATACAACAAAACTTCTGATGGGTAAATTAAATGTGAATTGGGAAGAATTATCACTTAGGGGGTATCACTTTGGGCTTTCCTGAGGAGGGTATGGCATGTCCCTATGTGAGACCTGCAAAGAAGCCTATGGATTTGTAACAGCAGATAGTCATTGCTACAGAGCATCAGTCTCCTACTAAACTTGGGTGGCTTTTGTACAAAGAAACATCTAAAGCTATTGGGAAACTGTCCCATAACCTTTTGGGTGCAGCGATGCCAATGAGGCCATTATGGCTTTAAAGTCTGCATGTTCAGTGCAGTCTTAAAAGAGCCTTTGATGTATGTTGCAGCTACCTTGTCTTTAAGTTGTGGTTTAGACATCAGTGATTCCATGCCATAATCAAAGGTTCTAGATTGACTTCTTAATCAATTATTTTCCAATGATGCTTTTGCTAATAGGGAGTAGGGATAGGAGGAATCCATTCTAACCTCCCAATGATCTTGTGTATCCAGAATAGTACAATATTCTTTCTGTGGTGGTAGTTTTGCCTGCATCAATATGAGCCATAATTCCAATATTACGGATTCTGTTTAAAAAGGGGAGGGAAAATGCATTATTAGGTATATACTAATAAAATATAAAACAAAATATATATAGTATATACATTTCAAAGCTGGTTAGTATTCTTATAATTTATATAATTATGTAAAATCTAGAAAAAAGCTAGGCGCCATTGGTTCACGCCTGTAATCCTAGCTACTCAGAAAGCTGAGATCTGAGGATCACAGTTGGAAAACAGCCTGGGCAGAAAAGTCTGTGAAACAGAGTCTTTCTTTTTTTTTTTTTTTGGGTCCAGTCGTGGGGCCTGAACTCTGGGCCTGGGCGCTGTCCCTCAGCTCTTCAGCTCAAGGTTAGTGCTCTACCACTTGAGCCACAGCGCCACTTCCGGCTTTTTTCTTATGTGGTGCTGAAGAATCGAACCCAGGGCCTCATGCATGCAAGGCAAGTGCTCTACCACTGAGCCACCTTCCCAGCCCATAGCTGTAATAATCTAAAACTTCTAAAAGGTCAAGCAGTATTTCTTCTTGAGACAGAGTCTTACTATATATCTCAGCCAACCTAGAATTTGCTATGTAGTTCAGGCTGATCTCAAATTTGGTCCCAGTCTCCTGTGTGCTAGGATTATAGGTGTGTTCCACTACACCCAGCCAGCTTATATTTTTTAAAATATAAATATATGCCCATAGTGTCCAATGCCATGCTTAACGTAGATTTCACTAATAAGTAATATTAAAGCACTTTTAAATGCAATTATATTTGTAAATTTAATCTGTATCTTGGTGCTTTTTAAACCAGTTCTTCCAAATTTCAGTTTCATATTATTTCTTAAAACCCTGTGACGGTCTAAAGATCAAAAGATAACCTATACTCTACAGCTGAATTCACATAGATAGAAAATGAAAACCTACATATGCACAATTAATGCAGTCTATTAAATTCCTTTCAAGTCAAGAACTAATGAATATTTTCAATGCACCATTTTCTTTTCTTTTTTTTTGGTCCGTCATGGGGCCTGAACCCTGGGCCTGGGCACTGTCTCTCAGTTCTTCAGTTCAAGGCTAGAGCTCTACCACTTGAACCACAGCACCACTTCTGGCTTTTTCTGCTTATGTGGTGCTGAGGAATCGAACCCAAGGCTTCATGCATGCAAGGCAAGCCCCTAATACATCATTTTCTTGACAAAGATGGTAATGAGAATAACAATAGAATTAAACTAGTTTCAACCAGTCTACCACACACTTGCTAATACAAGACACTAGGAATAATGTTGCACATATGTTGGCTTAGTAACAATTAGCAATTAAAATAATTTGCTCCTAAGCCTGCCAGCCCCTAATAGCTATATATCAAAATAAATATTTGCAAGCACCGGTGGCTCATGCCTGTAATCCTAGCTACTCAGAAGGCTGAGATCTGAGGATGGCGGTTCAAAGCCAGCCCAGGCAGGAAAGGCTGTGAAATTCTTATCTCCAATAAACCACCAGAAAACCAGAAGTAGCTCTGTAGCCTTGAGCTGAAGATCTGAGGGACAGAGCTCAGGCCCAGAGTTCAAGCCCCATGAATGACAAATGACAAATAAAAATAAATAAATATTTAATCAAACTACTCCTAAGACTCTTCAAATTAATTTTTTCTAGTAAACTTGCACTGACAGAAAACAGTTTGCCTAAAGCCCAGCAATGAATTACAAAAAAAATTTTTATAGCAAGAGCTTCTCCACATGAACTCACATGCTAATTAATCAGCTACCACCTCCAGCAATCTTGTCTTTGCTCATTCCCTCAGTATGTCCAGCAGAGGTGGAACACAATTCCATTGTATTCCTTCCCTCCTAACATCCATCACAATACCCTTACCCCCAAGAATCTTAAGAAAATGGCCAAGAAGTAGAACAGAGTCAGAGACCTCTGAAAAAAAAGAGATTCTCGCAAACAAAAAACGTAAAAGAGCAAGAGAAAAAAGAAAGGAAGCAAATTAGTAAAATCAGAATCAAACATTTGTACCTGGTAAGGAACTGTAATTTCTCCCAAGAAGTATCCATGGCTTTGATCTTTTTAAACTTGCTTTTATACAGCAGCATATATTCTGGTAAAGAGAAAACAAAATCTGACATTAGTTTTATTTTAGATACTAATTAGATTTTTATTGCAGTAATTTTCACATTGTAACATGCTTTGTCAGAAGAAAACACTTTGCATCCCCTTTTGAAGGAACCCAAATTCTCATATTCTTTTAAGAACGTCACAAACCAAATCTATATTACAGAAAAGAATAAGAATAAAATTAATACTAATATAAATTTTCCATTTGGAACTGACCTTTAGACATGGCTTAGACTTGTATCATTAGCATGGTGCTGGGCACTTATTGGAAATGCAAATTTTCAGACCCTACTCTAGACAAGAAAAGCAACTGACTGTGATAGCTACAATTTGAAATCTGGGACGGAAAACTTTAGATAAGAGTCAGAAAAATGGGGCTGGGAAGGTGGCTCAGTGGTAGAGCGCTTGCCTTGCGTGCATGAGGCCCTGGGTTCGATTCCCCAGCACCACATAAGCAAAAAGAAAAAAAAAGCCGGAAGTGGTGTTATGGCTCAAGAGGTAGAGTGCTAGCCTTGAGCTGAAGAGGGACAGCACCCAGGCCCAGAGTTCAGGCCCCACGACCAGACCCAAAAAAAAAAAAAAGTCAGAAAAGTTAAATAAGTATTTCCACATTGGATATACTTGGTTCTACTAAATGCTTGTGAAGAGCAAGAGTTCAAAATACAATAGCTACTTTAAGGATTTATGTTTGTCTGTGTTGTTTTTTGTGTGTATGTGTGTGTGTGCACACACACATGCATGCATGCCAGGACTGGAGCTTGAACTCTAAGCCTTTCACTATAACTAGGCTTTTTCCCACAAAGCCCTCTTCAGCTCAAGGCTAGCACTCTACCACTTGAGCCACAGCGCCACTTCCGGGTTTTTTTCCTTTTTGCTTATGTGGTGCTGAGGAATCGAACCCAGGGCCACAGGCATGCAAAGCAAGTACTCTACCACTAAGCCACCTTCCCAGCTCAGTTTTTTGTTTTTTTGTTTTTTCCTGCTGGTCGTGAGGCCTGAATTCTGGGCCTGGGCACTGTCCCTCAGCTCTTCAGCTCAAGGCTAGCACTCTAGCACTTTGACCCACAACTCCACTTCCAGCTTTTTCTGCTTATGTGGTGCTGAGGAATCGAACCCAGGGCCTCATGCTTGCAAGGCAAGCACTCTACCACTGAGCCACTTTCCCAGCCCCTAGCTCAGTTCCTTAGTAACTAGGATTATAGATTTGAGCCACTGGTACCTCAAGCTAGCTTGTTTTCAAGATTTCTAACAGTAGCTATTCATGTGAATCATCTGAAAGCTTCTTTAAAACAAGACAGTGGGGCTAGGCACTGGTGACTCATGCTTGTAATCCTAACTACTCAGGAGGCTGAGATCTGAGGATCATGGTTTGAAGCCAACCCAGGCAGGAAAGTCCATGAAACCCTTACCTCCAATAAACTACTCAGAAAAAGATGGAAGTGGAGCTGTGGCTCAAATGATAAAGTGCTAGCCTTGAGCAAAAGAAGCTCAGGGACAGCCCCTAGGCCCTGAGTTCAAGCCCCAGGACTAGAAGGAAAAATAAAACAAAACATGACAGTGGGGCACAAAATACTGGGAGAGAGCAAGGGAAGGGATAACATTATCTAAAAAGAAATGTACTTATTACCTGACTTATGTAACTGTAACCCCTCTGTACATCACCTTTATAATAACAATTAAAAATTAAAATGAAAAGAAACATGGCAGAGGGGGAAGGGAGAGACGAGCTGGGAGATATGGGAAGCAATATTGTCAGAAGTCTCCCAGTTGCCTCCAATGTCACATCACAATGAGAATCACTGAGTTAGAGCAGGCCTATGTAAAACCAAGTCTATCTTCTACACTAGCAGCTGTCTTTATCTTCTTACACTGGATACTCTCCCTCCTAATCTATCCCTAGACTACTAGACACACATTTACACCCATCAACATATGTGGGCTATTTAGCGTATGTAATAACATCACAAGTTAAATATATAAATATATATTCTTCTGAATGCTGCACAGTAGCAGAACTGAATTTACAGACATGATCAAAGATGTGTCTTCACTAGTCCTCTCCTCTGCTAAGTCACTGCTGGAGAAGAAAAACCAGACAAGCTGTTGCCTGTCACTTAGCTGTAAATGATACACTGCATGGCTTCATTTGAGAATATTTCTAATGTACACTGAAGATGTGACCATTTACAAAATCATTTATAATATTTTCAAGGAGATTCAGAAATCAGGCAGAGCTTAAAGACTGAGACAATATTCCTGAAATATGGGACAAATTCCAAAGTAGCCAAGCAATTGGCTTTCAACAGCTCTGCAGAAAAAGTCTGATGATTGATTGATTGATTGATTGATCAATCGATGATAGTACTGGTGAAGTAAGGAGAGCCTCACACTTGCTATGAAGGCACTCTAACATCTGAGCCACTCCACCTTTAGAACCATACTGCCTGTACAATTTGCAATGTATTTTCAAGGTGGAGTCTTGTGCTATGCTTGGGCTAGCTTGGACTGTGTTCCCCCTATTTATGCTTCCCTTTGTTGCTGAAATGGCATGCATACATGAGCCTAGTCATTGTGCTTTTCCCATAGCTTGGAATGCCTCTGTGCTCAGGCACTGACTGAGCTGGAGTATCCTAAACTCTTATGCCTGGGCTGGCCTTGAACTCTCTCTCTCTCTCTCTCTCTCTCTCCCCCCTAAGTTGCTAGGATAAAAAGTCACATTACCTTGCAGAAAAGTTTTATTTTAAATCTTGACACTGACTTTAACAGGAGCTTTATTTCATAAAAGTTTCAACCTACTGACTTTAAAGTATAAAGCATATCTTTGCAGTTTAAAGATGATAATTAAGTGCTGCCATTGTTAGGAAAGATATAGACCACTACTGTCCTCCAATAACTGGCACTTTATACCTCATGAGAACAACACTTCCTCTGTTTTTTGTTTTTTTTTTATTATTAAAGTAATTTCTTTTGACACTTGTTAAATTAAGAGAATTTCTTCTCAATTAGTTTACCTTGAGGATAGCCAAAGGCTATGATTAAACTTGAGTTTGGAATAAAAAAGTGATTATTTACAGCCAGACACTGGGAGTAAAATAACTGAGGTCGTTAAAGCACATTTAATTTTACAAGGAAAGCTTACATGAATGTGCATGCTAGGCATTTTCTGATGACTCACTGCAAATATCCACAAGTTAGTCAACATCTTGATCTTCTAAACTGTTTTCTGCTGCAAAATGAAAAACACAGAAGTATAAAAATTAAAATTGTCCATATGAATGAACTATAGGGCCACAGTATTAATCATAGTGTTATGTAAGAAGCCATGTCTAATCCCCTCTGAAATCTGTTATGTTCTTATTCAGAAAATCACCAAGTTCTTTCGTTTCATTTCCTAAACAGAATCTTGAATCCATTCCTTCTTAATTCCAAATGGCAAAGTTCTGGCCTTATCACTCTCTGCAGTCACTATTGTTACAAACATTTGTCTTTTGTAGCTCTAACCCAATGTTGTCAATAGGAACATGTCAACACCCCACCTGTGCTCAGAAACATTGGCAAAGATTTTGGAGTACAAATTAATTTCTTTTTTTTTTTGCTTTTTTTTTTGGAGGGGGGTCCAGTCATGGGGCCTGAACTCTGGGCCTGGGCGCTGTCCCTCAGCTCTTCAGTTCAAGGCTAGCGCTCTACCACTTGAGCCACAGTGCCACTTCCAGCTTTTTTCTTTTTGCTTATGTGGTGCTGAGGAATCGAACCCAGGGCCTCATG
>NW_012267299.1:1764605-1819364 GCF_000151885.1 Dipodomys ordii
GGCGGGGCGGCGGGAGGGCGGGCGGTCTCGCGGAGCTCGGGCAGCGCCGTGCTGGGGGGGCGTCGCGTATGCAGTCTGCCAGACACACGGGGGCACTGGGGGGCGTTGCCAGGTCACCAGTCTCGGAGCCCCGTGCCCGTGGTGGCTGAGACTAGTGGGAACATGCTGGAGGTGTGTGGTCATCTACAGTACGTGTCGACACCAGCGCATCCCTTGACCACTTGGGAAACTGAGTCCTTGCCAGAGGCCAGTCCCCGAAGACATCGGCTCTCCGTCTCCAGTCCGTCTCCAGAAAGGAATTCCTCCTCGTGGTTTTGTGCTCGCCACAAAGCCTGAGCCATAGCGGTTGATACCACCGCCTCACGACTTTGTTCGCGGTTGCTTAGCCTGGTTCGCTGAGCGGGACTGGACTGGGCATCGTTTTAGTTTCGCGGTCGTTGTTTTGTGCCGATCGCGTAGCTTGAACTCCAGGCTATCCCAGGCTTTTCGTTTATTTACACTCCCAAGGGTAGCACTCTGCCACTTGAGCCGAGCTCCACTTCTGGCTTTTTGGTGGGTATTTGGAGGTGAGTCTCCTGGACTTTCCTACTTAGGAAACTGATGGGCCTTTGCCAAAGGATAAATCAGCGAAGTAATTCCTGGCTTTGAACCGTGATCCTCAGATCTCAGCCTCCTGAGTAGCTAGGATGACAGGCGTGAGCCACCGGCTTCCAGCTGTATTTGGGGGAATCTTAAAATGAAGATATAGACCGGCCACGTGTTTAAAATAAAGCAGCTTATTTAAAATACAAAAAGGATTCTATACATTACTAGTGAAATACAAAATACATCCACTTTGGAAAACAGGCAGGCATGCAACTCTTCATTGCAGCCTTATTCCTAAATACCCAAAACTATAAATCTTTCATCTTTAAATAACATCCTTAGCAATAAAAAGGGCTGATGTACTGACATATCCAACAAAACCCCTAAGTCTTCAGCAAAATGAAAGAAACCATATGCAAAAGGATGTACATAACATAGATCTTGTTCACATTTCATTCTGGGAAAGACAAAATCCTAAGGAGAGATAACAGACTGAGGATAAGGAAGATGATTGGTTTCAAACAGGCACAAGGGAACTTTGGGTGAATTAGAAATGTTTGAAAGGCAGTTTCCCTTACTAATGGTAAGAAGAGATTTCTGTAGTCAGATCATTCTTTTAATCGAGTAACTCACTGAGATTATTACAGATGTATGCTTTTCATTTATCCAAGATTAAAATATGTCTTATATCATGGGAATAAGCAAGTGAGGACAATACAGGATTGTATCTATGTACTGTGTCATAATTTTAGAATAATTTTGTCACTACTTTTACAATTTAAAGTAACATTTCTTACATTATAGCCACAAAATGAATATATTGAATTACACCGTAAACGCTATGGATATCGTCTGGATTACCATGAGAAAAAAAGAAAGAAAGAAAGCCGAGAGGCTCATGAACGGTCAAAGAAGGCAAAAAAAATGATTGGCCTGAAGGCTAAGCTCTACCACAAACAGCGCCATGCTGAGAAAATACAAATGAAAAAGACGTAAGTGGGCCCATTCATTTCACCTAACAAGTTACTATCTGTTGTTAGGGGTTATTATTGAATCTTCTTTCCTTCTTGATAGCATCAAGATGCATGAAAAGAGAAACACCAAACAAAAAGATGATGAGAAGACTCCTCAGGGAGCAGTACCTGCCTATTTGCTGGACAGAGAAGGACAGTCCCGAGCAAAAGTACTATCCAATATGATTAAACAAAAACGGAAAGAGAAGGCGGTAAGCAGTAAAATTTGAAGTCTTCTCTTTTGTTCAGGACAGTTAAATTCATTCTGAGTTTTTCTTCAGTTTAATTTCAAACATGAAGGGCAATTCTTATTCCCAATTTTTAGATAATTTTTTTGAAGTTTGCATATTTGATTAAATAATTTCTCATCACCAGGTTTAGAATGTGATTTTTTTTTTAAATTTAAACTTGCTAGAATATCATTGTATGACACCAAAAGAAACCTTACTTGTCATCTCTTTAACCCCTTGTTTCACAAGAGTGGAGTCCCGTAAGTTCTCAGTCATTCTTCATGGTTAATTATGAAATAGTGATGCTGCTCTTGAAATTGGTATCTTAGTAATAGGTCCAGAATTTTTCCACTGCTGTTGTGTGTACATAAAACTTTGCATTATAGAGAGGAACAAAACATCCACTGAGAGATTTTCTTGCTAGTCGTATAATCCAAAAGTCCATTTGAGGTACATTTGGCAAGATTTTATGTTACTGACTAGTAGAGTAAGTATATCACTACTTACAGAAGCTACTGCTTTGCTGTAGATGTATTTTTAATTACCCATTATAAGGCCTTAATATTTTTAGCTTCAATACCTGATGTCGCCATGATTTATCAACTTAGTTTTGTGTGATCATGGCTAATGAGACTAAATATTTATAGAAAACTCAACCAAATGTGTTGAATGTTAGGGGAAAAAAAGTGAATCTATTACTTCGTATGACCAAAGCATGTTTGATTTATTCTCATTGTCCTTTACTTAAAATATCAATTCCCATTTTTAGGGAAAGTGGGAAGTCCCTCTGCCAAAAGTTCGGGCCCAGGGAGAAACAGAAGTATTAAAAGTTATTCGTACAGGAAAGAGGAAAAAGAAGGCATGGAAGAGGATGGTTACTAAAGTCTGCTTTGTTGGAGATGGTTTTACAAGAAAGCCTCCTAAATATGAAAGGTTCATCAGACCAATGGTAAGTCCTTGGCAAAAGTGCAGTGACTTAAGTGTTAATTCCTTTGTTAAAATTGGTAAAGTTCCTAAAACTGGTATGAGAACCAGGTTGAAAAAAAAGTTTTATACTGTTTTTGTTACTTTGTTATTGATGGGAATTACTTAACATTTTCTTCTTATAGTCAAGACTCATGACTTTCATATTCCTAAAAGTATATGGAAAAAATTTTAAATCTCCATTTTCTACATATAGTCACATTTTATATATCCAACATGCCTGACACTGATAGACTTCAAAACATTTGTCTATGTCTTTGAGACCAGTTAGACAACTTAGGTAGTACTGTAGTGTCACTGAGTCACATTGCAGTAAAGTCAGTATCATTTTTTTTTTCAGTCATGGGTCTTAAACTCTGGTGCTGGGTGCGGTCCCTCAGCTCTTCAGCTCAAGGCTAATGCTCTACCACTTGAGCACAGCGCCACTTCCGGCTTTGAGTGGCTTATTGGAGATAAGAGTCTCACTTCCTACGGGGCCTGGCTTTGAACCTCAATCCTCAGATCTCAGCCTCCTGAGTAGCTAGGATTACAGGTGTGAGCCTCCGGGCACCAGCAAGGTCAATAACTTAAATCCTTTTGAAATCATTCAGGATATTGCCAGCAAAAAGAAGAGCTAGGGGGGAATAGAAAAGTGGCTTTTCTATGGCAGCAGTGTAACTATACCCCCAAACAAATCCCCTACTCCCATTTGTCTACCTCTTTGGGGGGGGGAATATAATTGTATATTTTTATAGAATCCCTTCAAAGAAACTGAATTTACTGCTAGATATCTAATTGATTAGAAAGAGAAGGAATTGGAAAGAGAAAAACAGATGGTATTCATCATAGTGCTCAACCTGAGTAACTTTTGGTGTATTTAAATATGAAGTCTTACTTTTATAAACAAAGTCTTAGTGAAGGGAAGCCCATGGCCTACAAAGTCTAAAAGGTTTGCTATCTAGACCTAGTAAGGATTCCCTTAGTTGGGGTTTTTTGGTGGGCTCTTTTTTTTCTTTTTGGAGTGTCTGTGTGGCTTGAACTCAGAGGATGGTCATTGTCCCTGAGTTTTTTGGCTCAAGGTAAGTGTTCAACCACTTGAGCCACAGCTCCACTTCCAGTTTTTTGGTGTTTATTTGGAGATAAGACAATCTCACAGACTTTCCTGCCCAGACTGGTTCCAACTAAAATCCTCAGATCTCAACCTCCTGAGTAGCTAGGATTACACATGAGCCACTGGTACCTGGCTTCTCTGTCAGTTTTTTTTTAAGTCTATAGAAATGTTACTATTTTATCTGACAGTTTAAAATTTGATATTACTCAACCCATGCTTAAGAAAATTGAAAAACATCCAAAAAGTCTACTTGTTAACATTTCGGACTCAGACATTTTTGTGTTTGACTTTTTAGGGCTTACGTTTCAAGAAGGCCCATGTAACACATCCTGAACTGAAAGCCACCTTTTGCCTGCCAATACTTGGTGTGAAAAAGAATCCCTCATCCCCACTGTATACAACTTTGGGTGTCATTACCAAAGGGACAGTCATTGAAGTGAACGTGAGTGAGCTGGGCCTAGTGACACAAGGAGGCAAGGTTATTTGGGGTAAGTAAATCTTTGAATATGGGACTGTTGTTGTTCTATGTTCTATAGTTCTAGTAGAAATTTGATTTCTTTTTTAGGTTAGTATAAAATGTTTTTTAATGTAGAAGACCTAAATAAGTTGAAACTTGGTGTAATCAAATGTAACTCTTACAAAGGATTTTTTTTTTTTGGTGGAGCCTGAACTCTGGGCCTGGGTGCTGTCCCTCAGCTCTTCAGCTCAAGGCTAACGCTCTACCACTTGAGCCACAGCGCCACTCCCGGCTTTTTTCTTTTTGCTTATGTGGTGCTGAGGAATCGACCCAGGGCCTCATGCATGCAAGGCAAGTGCTCTACCACCTAGCCACCTTTCCAGCCCACAAAGGATATTTTTGTAGAAAAACATGAGTAGTTTTTTTCTTTTTTTGTTGGTTGTGGGGCCTGGGCCTGGGCGCTATCCCTCAGCCCTTCAGCTCAAGGCGAGCACTCTACCACTTGAGCCACAGAGCCACTTCTCGTTTTCTGGTGGTTAATTTGGAGATAAGAGTTTCTTGGCCAGGCTGGGAAGTTGGTTCAATGGTAGAGTGCTTGCCTCGCATGCATGAGGCCCTTGGTTCAATTCTTAACACCACATAAGCAGAAAAAAGCTGGAAGTGGCATTGTGGCTCAAGTGGTGGTAGGGCGCTAGCCTTTAGCTGAAGAGCTGAGGGACAGTGCCAAGGCCCAGAGTTCAGCCTCCACGACCGACCAAAAAAAGTTAGGGCCTTTCCTGCCCAGGCTAGTTTTGAACTGTGAGCCTCAGATCTCAGCCTCTTGAATAGCTAGGATTACAGGTGTGAGCCCACTGGCACCTAGCTAATTCTTTTTTAACTTAGTTTGTTTTCAGTATATAAGATATACTATTAGATTTGATTTTTTTATAAATTTCTTTTAATGAGGGAAGCAGATGGAAAGTTACATGGAATAATTCATTGTGAGGGAAGAGGCATACATTAAACCTAAAGATAGTATTTCAGTAATTAAGACTGAACTTTTTCATGTAGTTTTAACTTTTTAATTTGCTTGATTTTATGGTTTTAATGTCCAGAATGTTTTCTAAATTTCAATGTTCTCTGGCAAGGAAAATTACCTTGAAATTCTTGAATCACTATCTCAATGTCATGTTGGCTGACCTTAGTTTTTTAATAGGTTGTAAAATTTATCTGAAACTCTTTAAAACCCCATAAGGACTGGGGCTATAGATCAGTGGTAGAAAGCTTGTTACATATGTACAAGTCCCTGGGATTTATTTCTAACATTACTGTCACCACCCCTTATCCCCCTCTCCACCAAAAAAGTACTTGCATTACTGAGCATAGTATAGTGGACACCTGTAATCCTAGCACTCAGGAAGTGGAAAGAGGAGGATCCCAAGTTCTAGGTTAGCCTGGGATACATAACAAGACCTCATTGCAATACTGAGCAAAATGCAATGTATTTTTCAGTGAGTGTCATGGGGGAAATAAATATAAATATATATGTATATATATATATATGTATATGTATATAAGGTACAAATAGAGACTGCTGTTTGGAAAAACACTTAATATAAAGGTTGGATTCAAGGAAGGGGTAACATTTTCCACAGAAATATCCTCCTTACCTGACTCACGAAACTATAACCCTCATGTACATCACCTTATTAACTACAAAAAAGAAAAAGGTTGTGTACAGAACCCAAAATTGGCATATTTTGAATGACATGTTTGTAAAACTTTAATTTCTTACATATTAGGAATGATAATTAGATTTTAAATCAAAGGTCATAATCTTCAACAAGTTTTTGGTAGCTAACATTCCACTTGTCTCCTTGTTTTGTTTTCCTTAGGTAAATATGCCCAGGTTACCAACAATCCTGAAAACGATGGATGTATAAATGCAGTCTTACTGGTTTGACAGACATTTCAAACAAGTAATTACAATTTTTGAAGACTACAAACCAATCAGGAAAACCACCATCATTGTGTTGTTTCTGAGTGCTATCAAATAGCCTTACTTAGCTGAAATCAACAAAACTAGTTACGAAATTGTAAAAAAAAAAAAAAAAAGGCCTGTTTTTACAAATTGGTATTTATTTATAGGGGACTGGTAAGAGCTTACATGTTACTAAACTTGAATGATTAAAAAAGCAAACATACAGGTAACAGTATCTGCATGAAAGTGAGTATTTGGTGATATAAGTCTATTACTACTGGAAAAACTACCAGTATAGAGTTGAAAATATTAACAGATGAATTCACACTTAGAAGTCAAAACCAGGGGGGCTGGGAAGGTGGCTCAGTGGTAGAGCGCTTGCCTTGCATGCATGAGGCCCTGGGTTCGATTCCTCAGCACCACATAAGCAAAAAGAAAAAAGCCGGGAGTGGCGCTGTGGCTCAAGTGGTAGAGCGCTAGCCTTGAGCCGAAGAGCTGAGGGACAGTGCCCAGGCCCCATGACCGGACCAAAGAAAAAGAAGTCAAAACCAGGAAATTTTGTGGTTTTCAACCTCATTGTTCTCACAGACCCTAAAAAATATTAAAACATGATAATGTTTTAAGCATATAAAATGTTTACTCTAAAGTATCTGAAGGCATACCAACAAGAAAATGTAGAACTTTAGAAATACCTTTTTACCTGTTGATTAGTCTTTAAAGTTTGTCAGTGAACTAAAATGTAGTTTAAGCAGTTTCTACATCCTAAAAATAATAGTATATATACATACCTTGAGAATAGTTAAAAAATTGATTTAATAAATGTAACTAGCTTAATTTGCACTGATGTCCCAAAATTTATTTGCAGATACTTAGTTAAAATTAAAGTCATATTTGTGTCTTCAAAGTACCATCAATGTGACTAATTGTCCCTTTAAGAAATCCATTTAAAACAAATTCGGTATCCAAACACATTTCATAAGTAATACTGGGAACAGAAGGGAAAGAACTTCAGAACAGACCAGAACACAGTAACAAAATATAGGTTTAATTACTACTTTAAACTTAAAAAAAAAAACTACCAAGGAAAAATTTCTCCAGTAAGACTTGACTTGCTACTCTGAATAAGACAACTTTTTTTTTTTGTAAATTTTATAAACAAGAGTTTTAGAACACACACAGACACTTAGGAAGATGATCCAGTGTGGCAATCAGTAGGACAAGACTGCACCTTTCTTACAATTAGATTTCAAGTTACTTCACCTGTAATCAAAATAAGTAGTGTGCGAATTAAGCTCTAGAAAGTGAAAGGGAAAAAAAAAAAACTGACTTCAGGTAATCACTGGATACTACACAAACGAGCTTTTTACTTATTTTTTTAGAACTCAAAATAAGCCATTGTCTTGTACAAAAGTTTTACCAGTATGAAAACAAGGGTAACTAACATTTGTAACAAACCACACCCATGGACTGGATCACACCTGAAATACTGTAGTGCTACTAATGGACACAAAAGGCATGAATTTGCTTCCAAAATACTGTTCACAGATGAATAATTTTAGTATAAATTCTTTATTTACATTAAAATCTGTTTCAGCTTGCTGGTGTGACCAAACCTCAGAAGGTAATCCCAAAGGATAAAGCAGAACTTAAGAGCAGATATTTAGGTATTAGGTAAAGGCTCAATGCAGTGCCATTATAAACTTTCAAGGTACTTTATAATAGTTACAAACCATTTTAGGTAGTGTTCTGGTAGTCTTTAAAAGTAAACTGTGAATGACTATAGATAATAATCATCTGATATAACTATACTATCTATATGACTAGATAGTAAATAATGACTATACTCTTTACCATCTCTGCACTGAATGCAAATGCCACGAATATAGACACATTTTAAGTGTAAGACTGACATTCTAAGCCATGCCATTTGATTATATTTTTAAAAACCATAATAGAACTCACCTTTATAAGTTGTAGAGGAGCTTTACAGTGAATCCTTACTTATTTCTGTGAGGTCTAGCATTTGAATAAACTAAAATTCTGCTAATAACCATCTGCTTTATATTATACAAGGAATTATATATGTATATACACAAGAAGTGAACTCCCTTCTCTGCAAAGAAGGCTTTTAAACAAAATACCAGTTCACAAAGGACTATGTAGAATGTGACTGAACACTCAACATTCAGACTGGCTGATTGAAATCACATTGCAGTCCTCTGTGATACTGATGGTTTTTCCAATAAAGTATCAGGTTAAGTTTATTTAGGCTCCTATTGATAAATTCTGCTATGGATTTTATATAATTTTAGTTACTGAATATAAAAGGTTTTTCCATGTGACCTAGCTTTTCCTCTTAGTATCTATAAATCCTCAGCATTTTCTGTCTGAATAAGTAGGAGGCCAGCCATGGTGCCCATACTTAATACCAGCATTTTAGAGGCTGAGACGGGGAGGATGGAAAATTCCAAAAGTAACCTGGACTACACAGACGTTGTCTCAAGAAAAACAGGCAATAAAAGTTTTCTTGTATGGTGGGCAAAAAGACTTAAAATTGCTTAGTTACTATTTAAACCAAATTTCGTAAGTTTATACTGTTAGTCTCCAGTGATGGTAGATGAATAAATACATTTTTTTTAAAATAAGAGAACCACTGACATGTCAAGAATTGCCAGTAAACGCACTCTTAGAAACTCCACTCATTTAAAGAAAGCAATTTAAAGGGAAAAGTGGCGAAAAGAATTAGTAAAATATCTAAGGAATTCTAAAAAATGAAAAAAATGGAAGTTTTCAGAATCTTTAGTTACTTGCCTAGATGTGATATTAACAAGGTTTTACAAACATACAAAGCAATGTATTTTATAGATTCATGACTTTCTTTCATGTAGAAAAAATTGGCCAAAATACTTTGATTTTCACTAAGAAGTTATATAACTGTCTCTGAACAATTACAGAAAATGGCAAATACAATAAATCTAGATGTTATATGAAGGGCAGAGTTGATTTTGTCTGCTTAAATATTTTAACTAGATCTTTATAAAAATAACATCTAAAAATGTAATGCAATGGTAACACATAACTTGACTGAAGACAGCAGACCTTCAACATAAACATACCACTTCAAATAAGGACACAAAGTCATAATATATCATGACTTTCATAACAATTCTTTTTTTATACTATTACTGTAGCTTGAATTCATGCCTTCATACCTCACTTGGAATTTTGCTCAAGACTGGTGCTCTACCACTTATGCCACAACTCCACTTCCAGCTCTTTTGTTGATTACTTTTCTGTCCAGGCTGGCATCAAGCCTTGACCCTCAGATCTCAGCCTCCTGAGTACCTAGGACAGCAGGCATGAACCACCAGTGCTCAGCTGTAACTTATTCACACATGATTCAAGAAATAGGCTAGTTCAAAAATCTGAGTGGTTTGAAAACATTCTCCAGTCAAGTACAAATTGAAGTACATGTATTATTTTAAAAAATTACTTTTGAAATTCTTTTTGAGTTCTCAAATAGCTATTTAGTACATTTAAAAATAAATTACCATATAGCAAAAACAGTTGAGGAATGGGATGTTTCCCCTCCAGATTTCCCTAAGCCAATAAATGCTTTTGCTATGGCAACACAAAGTACACACAATAAGCTAGCTTGCAACCAGAACTCTCAGAACAAATTTAGAGCTACAAGACCAAAGGGATAGCTGAATTTCCCCCAATTCATTGAAGTTTTTGTAACTACAACTTCTAGGGCAGATTTACCCCTACCATTTTAGGTTTAAGATTGTGGGACATAGTTCTATACCTACCCAAAATATGGATACAAGGGCACAAACTGGGAGGCAGGAAGGCAGGCAGACCTTCTAACCTGAGAATCACTCCATGAGTTAGAGGGACAGATGAAAACTGAGGAGAAAATCAGACTACAGAATTAGGTCAGAAGGAGGATTAGGAGAAAACTGCACATTTCTTAAGTACAGGTATTAACTAGGTAGGATCAAAAGTATACTCTAGCTTAATTTATCTGTGAGCAGGACTGATAGTCAAGATAAATGGTATCCCTAAATTCCCTTAGTTGGAATATTTTGTAAGCTTGTAAGCATCTGCAGATATGCAAAGACAAAAAAATTACAGGAAACTAATACTTCATATGGAATTTAAATAATGTGCCCATGTGCCAGTTACCCCAGCAGTCTTGTTAATATCAGATCATAAAGGGTTAGAAGTAGATCTTATATATACCAATCCACAGACACTGAAGTGGAAAGAAACTGTACAAGTAGGAAGCTGAAAACCAAAACATTGGCTTCAAAAATCTCTGACCATAAATTTTTGTGCTGTCATGTAGTTGATGTTCTATGGATTCTAATTTACTGATGCTTGTTTTTTTAGGCATGCCTACATTTTAAAAAATGAGTTTTGATATCTAAGATAAAACTTCTAGAACTCTCACCATGTTTTACTATTAAAACCCTTAATATAAAAGATTTTTATAATCCTTACAAGAAACAAAAAGCCTACTACTTTCACAACTTTTATTTTTTAATATTAATGGTCAGATGTCCCACTTGCTAAAGAAAAATATAATATGATCTGGATTCCCAAAATTGAAACATGGTTAATAAAAATAAGAAATTGTTATATACACAAAATAGCCTGCAAAATTAAAAACTATGGTGAATCCTAGTTCCTAAAGGGAAGAGAAAAACTGCACTGTAAATAAGTTCAAATTGAAATTTTGGAAATTTTTGTCCTGTGCCCCATGCTGTTTATTAATTACCATGTCTTAAAAACAACTATTATGTCACAAAGAAGAGGATTCATCATACGTATTTCTTCATTCAGGTCAGCTTGGCTTTCTTCTTGGCAGGTCCTTTGTGTCCTTTGGCCTTTCTTCTTAAATTCCGCCTGTCTACCACAGGCACTTCCACTTCTATCTCCTCAGAGCTGCTATCTACAGCTTTTTCTGCTGACTGTGTGAACTGATCCAGTTGTTCAGAAGATGCTTCAGACTGCTCCTCTGATTGATTCTTCTGTCCTGCATTCTGAGAAAATGGCACATCCTCAAGTTCTACCTCTATTAGAGAACTCTGAGGAAGAGTGGTAGACATTTCCTGGGGCTCAGGTGCAACCTCCTCACCCTGGTCTTCCAACGAGGAAGCAGTGTGGGGTGATAAATTCTCAGAGACTGGTTCTTCAGAAAATTCTGTTACCACAGAGTTTGGAAAACCACTATCAGATCGTTCTTCATTTGAGATAGTAGCAACATTGTCTGAACTCCCCACATGTGCTTTCTTTTTTGAAACTAGGGACAGTTTCTCTTCAGTGTGCCCTTTGTCATCAGATGGGCCTTGATCCATCAAAATTTCTGAGTCAGTTATATGTCGGGTCTGAAAATAAAATACTTGATCAACAGATAATCTTTTGCAACACAGTTCTAAACTGTATTATTCTCAGACATCAACATGCAATTACACTGAACTACAACTGAAAGAATTCAGTATTCATTATTTTTTTAACCATGTGTATACATTCTGAATACAAGTCAATGTCTTCAAAATTGTCTCATGGAACATTAGATAGATAGATAGATAGATTAGTGTATAGAACAAAAGTAATTATTTTATCTCAAAGAGTACTTAAACATTAAACTTCATATTAATTGTCTTCAAGATCATGAATCATTCAGGCACTGGTGGCTTATATCTATAATCAGGAGGTTGAGATCTGAGGGTTGCAGTTCAAAGCCAGCATGGATAGGATAGTCCCTAAGATTCTTTATCTCAAATTAACCCCCCCAAAAAGCCAAACAGAATAGAGAGCGAAACAGAATAGAGACAGTGCTAAGGTCCTGAGTTCAAGCCCTAAGACCAGCATACGTATATAAAAAATCTTGAATCATCTAAGTTCCTAGTTTCCTAAGTTTTACTAGAGGCAGAAGTAAGAATGCCCTGGGACATGTGTTTCCCTTCTACCTTTGACTCTGGTTTCACTAGATGATAGATAAGGCAATGGAAGTTTTATTCATTGATTTAGGTTTTTGGAATATTCCAAAGTAACAAAATTAAAGCTCTTTAAATACTGTACCAAGTTTCTTTTCCAATAATCTAGTCTGTCTAAAATCAGAATTACATTATGTAAGCAACAATATATCTAATAGTTGGTAAATCTTATTTTATCCTTTTTGTGTGTGTGTTTTGTGGAGTTTGAACTCAGGGCCCAGGCACTGTCCCTGAGCATTTCTGCTCAAGTACACTTTACGTCTTTGAGCCACGGCTCCACTTCCAGTTTTTGAATGGTTAACTGGAGAGTCTCATGAGACTTTTCTGCCCAGGCTGGGTTCCAACTATGACCTTCAGATCTCAGCCTCCTGAATAGCTAGGATTACAGGCATGAGTACTGCTTTTTCGTTGTTGTTGGTGGTGGTTGTGGGGCTTGAACTCTGGGTACTGTGTCTCAGCTCTTTAGTTCAAGGCAAGTACTCTACCACTTTGAGCCACAGCACCACTTCTAGTTTTCTGGTGGTTTATTGGAGATAAGAGTCTCATAGAGCTGGGTGTTGGTGGCTAATCCTAGCTACTTAGGAGGCTAAGACCTGAGGATCACGATTCAAAGCGAGCTTGGGCAGGAAAGTCCGTGAAACTCATCTCCAGTAAACCACCAGAAAACGGGAAGTGAGGTTGTGGCTCAGTGGTAGAGCACTAGCCTTGAGCTGAAGAGCTGAAGGACAGTGCCCAGGCCCAGAGTTCAAGCCCCACAACGGATTAAAAAAAAAAAAAGTCTTAAGAGACTTTCCTGCCCCAGCTTGCTTTGAACCGTGATTCTCAGATCTCAGCCTCCTGAGTAGCTAGGATTACAGGTATGAGCCACTGGTGCCCAGCAAGTATTTCTTAAGTCTAAAGGAAAAATTCAATTCATTATCATAAAGTAGACTGAATTCCCTGGACAGATATGATTAAAGTTACAAAGATATGTAGAATGATTATATTTTCTTCATAAAAGTTAATTTTCCTGAAGAACTGTACATGTTAAGATGGAGGAAAATATATAGACTACACCTGTTACCTGCAAATGGCATTGAAATTTACATACTTTTTAAGTATAAAAAAATGAGTTTATTCCAGCCTTACCTTATCCAGTGCAGCAGCCTCAGCAGGCTTTGAAGATTCTGCTACTAATGGAACAAGATTTGTAGCATCTTCACCAGAATGAAAAGACTGTACTTTTACTTCTTCTTCTACACCTTCACTAGTAGAGTCTTCCTCTTCAGTTGTAAGTGATGTCTTAAGATTATCATCCACTATCTCACCATTCATAGGCTCTAAATCAGGGTCCTACACCAGGAGGAAAAATTCAGGACATAACTACAGGCCAGCTTCCTTATTATATAAGATAGGTGTCTTTCCAGGGTGCTCTGGTTGCTTACTATGTGTCAGATTCAGTGAAAAGATGCTTCCCCTTTTTGCTCTTCCTTTTAAAAGGCAATCATGGAGAGAACATTTTAAGTAAAAAGGTAGCAGAGGGAGTTTTTTTTTTTTTTTGGTCGGTTGTGGGGCCTGAAAGCTGGGCCTGGGCGCTGTCCCTCAGCTCTTCAGCTGAAGGCTAGCACTCTACTACTTGAGCGTCAGCCCCACTTCCGGCTTTTTCTGCTTATGTGGTGCTGAGGAATTGAACCCAGGGCATCATGTAGGTAAGGCAAGCACTCCATCACTGAGCCACCTTCCCAGCCCCCCAGAGGGAGTCTTGATGCCAGCTCTTATTCAGGAAACACGAGCTGTTGAGCAACTGGAATTTTTAAGGCTTTGGGAAATGAAAGTTTACTATGCTAGAGGGAGGAAGTACTATCAGTGTTGTGGGAAGCTGGAAAGAAAGAACCCCTATCTCAGCCAGCTCACTGTCAGTCCAGGGCCATTTCTGAACATCTAGCTCTTTCCACCATATTACTTCTATTTAATGTCAACTACTAATGAATTGAATGACAGTTTGATACTCTCCAGGCATTTTATCACTGTTTTAAAAATTTGAAAACTGATGTAGTCTAGTGTTCAAAAACATGTTTGAATGGATCTCTGAACGCATATGAAGTTTTCCAAAAGAAATAGTGAAATCAAGGCTGGGAATGTGGCTAAGTGGTAGAGTGTTTGCCTAGCATGCATGAAGCCCCAGGTTCGATTCCTCAGTATCACATAAACAGAAAAGGCCAGAAGTGGCACTGTGGCTCAAGTGGTAGAATGCTAGCCCTGAGCAAAAGAAGCTCAGGGCCAGTGCCCAGGCCCTGAGTTCAAGCCCCATGACTGGCCAAAAATAAAAAAAAAAAAAGGAAAGAATAATGAAATCAGAGATTCGTGTATTTATATATTAAATTTTTTATAGTATAAGTTTCTCAGGCCAGACATCATGTGTGCCTATGATCCTAATATGCAGGAAGCTAAGGCAGGAAGATTTTAAGTCTGAGGCCAGCCTGGGCTATAAAGACCCTGTTTCAAAAATACATTTTCTGGGCTGGGAAGGTGGCTCAGTGGTAGACTGCTTACCTTGCATGCATGAGGCCCTGGGTTCAATTCCTCAGCACCACATAAGCAAAAAGAAAAAAAACCTGGAAGTGGTGCTGTGGCTCAAGTGGTAGAGCCCTAGCCTTAAGCTGAAGAAAGAACTGAGGGACAGCGCCCAGGCCCAGAGTTCAGGCCCCAGGACTGGACCCAAAAATTTTTTTCCTATAATTATAGAAATTTGTAATAATTGTCTATTATTAATATATAGTTAATAGCATATAATTAATTATATACTATATAGTTCATATATAATTGATATAATTATTGTAATGATTATATTAATATAATATGTTGTAATTAATATGTGTAATATTAATATCGTTAACATATAATTAACATATATGTGCTATCTGTCATAGTACACATGCACAGATAAATACAGTAAATTCATAAAAGGACCAACCACACTCGGATAATTTTAAAAGGAAGAAAATGAGAAAGATACAGCAAAAACATACAATTGTGGTAACTAAAAATGAAAAGTAATAAAAGAGAAAATGTCAGTCCTCCAGCTTTTAGAATTGGGAACCAATAAATGTAATAGGAAAACAGGTTCAATACATAAGTAATTTTTTAAAAATAGATTTGAGTCGGGCTGGGAAGGTGGCTCAGAGGTTAAGTGCTTGCCTCACATGCATAGGCCCTGGGTTCAATTCCTCAGCACCACATAAATAGAAAAAGCTGGAAGTGGTGCTGTGGTTCAAGTGGTAGAGCACTAGCCTTGCGCTGAAAAGTTGAGGGAAAGTGCCCAGATCCAGGGTTAAAGCCCCACAACTGACCAAAAAAAAAGACTGAGTTCAAGCCCTAATACTGACATTTAAAAAAGACAGAAACATTTAGTAAGCAAGGGAGTATAGATCAGTGTTAAAAATCTAGAGTTATTGATCATTCCTATACATGTACAATTTATTAATTTAGAAGCATTTTTTTATCTCTCTCGTTCTCTTTGGCTTTTTGCTCATTAACTGGAGATGGAGATGGGCTGGCCTTGAACTGCCATCCTTCAAATCAGTTTCCCAGGTAGCTAAAACTTCAGGTATGAACCACCAGTGCCTGAATTTTAAAAAAAAACAGTATGAATCAAAGATCAGGTAGTCAATAACTGAGTGCCCTATCATATCCACAGTAAAGAGAAGAATGGAAAAAAAGTTACATATAGAAAGATGTATGCATATACCAACTTCAATGGTTTTTAAAGAAAAAAAGAAGTGCTATAAAGCCAGAGGATTAAAGAACTTGTGAAGAGCAGTTAACTCAAGTAATGGAAGTCACTGGAATAAGTTGTCACTTGTCCTACAAGGCCATGTGCTCATTGTTTTACTTAGATGAGTGAAACAAATTTCAGAATGAATAGTATATTGAAGTATACTACAATGTATTCTAGTGTTTAAGGAAGAAAAAAGCCTGAGAGATAAGTTATTTCCATAAACATTTGCATGAATGTAAATCGTGCTTTTATATGCCTTTGCAAACCAATTTTTGACCAGAAGAAAAATGTCAAGTTTAAATATAATTTCATTAAGTAGAAGAAGCAGAAGCTAATTATTAGAATGACTTAGGAAAATAAAATTGGTAATTTAGTCATTCAGTTCTTTTTTTTTTTTTCTTTTTGCCGGTCATGGGGCCTGAACTCTGGGCCTAGGCGCTGTCCCTCAGCTCTTCAGCTCAAGGCTAGTGTTCTACCACTGGAGCCACAGCACCACTTCCGGCTTTTTCTGTTTATGTGGTGCTGAGGAATCGAACCCAGGGCCTCATGCTTGAAAGACATGCACTCTACCGCTGAGCTACCTTCCCAGCCCCGTCATTCAGTTCTTGTAGAGGTAGAAAACAGAAAATCAAGCCAGATGAATAGTTTACTTAGTTACAAAGGGTCTATTTGCTTTTGTTTTTTTATATGATTGATTTTGCTGATCCTGGGGCTTGAACTCAGGGCCTGAGCTCTGTCCCTGAGCTTTTGTGCTCAAGGCTACCACTCTACCACTTGAGCCACAGCTACAGTTCCAGCTTTTGGTGATTAATTAGAGGTAAGAGCCACAGACTTTCATGTCTGGGATGGCTTTTTTGTTTTTTTGGATTTTTTTGGACAGTTATGAGGCTTGAACTTGGGACCTAGGCATTGTGCCTGAGTTATTTTGCTGAAAACTAGCACTCTATCATTTTGAGCCACAGCTCCACTTCTGGTTTCCTGGTGGTTAATTGGAGATAAGAGTCTCACTGGACTTTTCCTGCCCAGATACCTTCTAACTGTGATCCTCAGAACCTTCAGCCTCCTGAATAGTTAGGATTACAGATGTGAGCCACTAGCACCCGGCTTGCTCTGGCTTTGATTCACAATTCTCATATCTTAGCCTCCTGCGTTGCTAGGCTTACAGGTATCAGCCATCAGTGCCTGGCTGATTGTAGTTATTTTTACAGAAAAAAGTAGATTGTGGTTAAAAAAAATTGTTTTTTGTATGTTATGGGGGCTTGAACTCAGGCCTGGGCACTGTCCCTAAGCTTTTTTGCACAAGGCTACCACTCTACTACTTTGAGCCACAGCACCACTTCCAGTTTTCAGGTGGTTAACTGGAAATAGTCTCTTCCTGGCTAGCTTCAAACTGCAATCTTCAGATCTCAGACTCCTAAGTAGCTAGGATTACAAGCATGACAACCAATGCCCTGTATGACTAATTCCTATCTTCCTAACCAAAATCGGCACTAGAATGAGAACGTGCTGAACCTGAAGACATTCTAGCTGGTTCTATAAAGTCACACTATTTGTGTACCTACAAGTGTTTAATTTCATGTTTCAATTTATAATTTAAATACAGTGGGAGATCTTGCTTCTTAAATATCCCCATTTACATTAACATAATTCTAACTTCTACAAATTCACTTGAAATAGAGTAACCCCTACTCTAGTGTTTGAGTGACTTGATTTATATATGCTTTTTTTCCCACCCCAATACTGGGATAGAATCCAGGACCCTATACTAGTACATACTAGAGAGGTGTTCTATTGTTTTTTGTTTTTTTTTTTTTTAAGTACTAGGGCTTGTGCTCTTGCTTGGCTTTCTTGCTTATGGCTGACACTTTACCACTTGAGTCTAGCATTTTACTCACTGGAAATGGGATCTTGGAGAGTTTTCTGCCAGGGTAGCTTTGAACCAAGATCCTTTAGATCTTGGCCTCTGAAACAGCTAGGATTGCAGGCATGAGCCATTAGTACCTGGCATAATGTATTCTTTTTAACACTAGTGACAATTTATGTTTATATTTTTTCAAGCAATGTATGATCGATAAAGTTAAATTTTATTGTACTTCTACTCAATTTATTTAGTAAATGACTCATACCTTCACACCATCTTGTTTCTCCAGGCCTGTTTGGTTTTCTAGTGCAGGCCGTGCATCTTTGTCACTGATTTCGTCATCAAATTCTGTCACCCGCTGCTCAGGTTCTTCCAGGAATTCTTCTGAGCTCTCTGAAGTGTGTGCAGTAGACTCCAATCTACAAAACAAGAATACTATTTTTAGTTGTTCTATATAAAATTTCAGGAATTAGCCAGGTGCTGGTGGCTCACACCTGTCATCTAGCTACTCAGAAGGCTGAGATTTGAGGATGGCGGTTCAAGAACAGCCCAGGCAGAAAAGTCCCTGTGAGACTCTTATCTCCAATTAACCACTCAAAAAATGGAAGTGGTGCTGTGGTTCAAGTGGTAGAGTACTAACCTTGAGCACAAAAAGGCTCAGGGACAATGCCCAGGCTCTGAATTCAAACCCCACAACTGACAAACACACAGAAAAATTGAGCAATCATTTCTTTTTCTTTTCTTTCTTTTAACTGGTATTGAAGCCAGAACCTTGATTATGTTAGACAAGCACTTTACCCTAAGCTATATCCACACCAGCTCTATTCTTTATTTTTGAATCACAGACTCACAGCATTTTCCCTGGCTAGCCTGGAACTCACCATGTAGTCCAGACTGGCCTTAAATTTGTGAAACTCCTATCTCAGCCCCTTGGAATATTTTCCTAATAAAGCAACATTCTGAAGGAGCAAGGGTCACTAGTCAACAACAACTTTAGTGTTTTGTGGATCCAAAATCAACCTTTTATCCATCTTTTCATTCTCTTTCAAACCATGTTCTTAGGTCAATAACATCACCATTTTCTAAATCAGTTAAACTAAACCTGTCTTTTTATCTATTCATATCTATTGGATCTTATTCTTCTGGAAGAAAATTAAACTTCATTTTGCCTGGGACAATCTCAATTAACAGCTTTTGCCATAACTATGGATACCAACACCATATCTATATACACACACACACACACACACACATATGTATGTATGTATGTATGTATAGTACAAACAAAAAACCCAGTTATTAGAAATACTGGGAAAAATCTAATTTTATTATAAAATTTAAAATCTTGCTTTCTTAAGATTCAAAAGAAGACAGAATAAAGTTTTGACCTATGACTTCTGTTGATTCAGCTGACTGCCAGTTTCTGAAAGAACTGTCTACATTATTTATGGTTGACAATAATGACTCAATGTCAAGAATGTTCCCTGGATTTTCACACATGAAAGATTCAACAGTGTATCTATGTCATGTCTCACTAGCAATGCTCCTTGCAACACTTTCTATGTAACACCTAGTACAGGGAAGCCTAAATAATACAAACTCCTAAAGAAGGGTATTTGCTATACAAACAACCAAATAGTTGCTATCCTTATTACAATACTAATAGTATGAAAGTAAGAATAAATGAGAGATTGGAAGCAATATAAACAATTGTTTACTTGTTTATTGAAGCTGTAGGTAAAGTCTGGACAGTTTTCTCATCTTCACCTTGAGAACTACTAAATTCAGCATCTTGAAACCGCTTTCCTATCTTTGGCCGCTTTAGATGACCACTTCTAGTACGAGTAGAAACAGGTGTTTTATCATGGCCTGAGGAAGAAAATAGCAAAATAGCACTTAAATTATGTACTGAAAGAATTACCTACCAAAATATACAGAAATCAAAAACTATGCTAGTTTACACATTTCCCCCCTCAGAGGTGCTTCTGCCCTCACATCAGGCTAATAAAAAAAAGTCAGTGTTTTTTCCTAAATTTGAAAATAAATTAGTCAAAATGTACTACTTATGATCTCTACTGCCCCTGAACTTTGCCAAGTGTTTCCTCATTCTCAATGATTTAGGGAAATAATTAGGACATGACCATCACTATTTCACAGATAAGGAACAAAAAAAAGATGAAGGCACCTGCATCCTTAAATGATCACACACAATAAAACCAGGGGCAGTGGCATTTGAACACAGGTCAGATGTGAGAACTGGCTAAGTCTTCAATTATTCTACGTCTCACTCATGCACACACATACACCTAAGTATCACAAAAAACTTACTGAGATCAGCTCAATTTCTTACCTTCAGAAGTGCTTGCAAAGGCATCTTTTAGAGAATCAATCTAAAACAAAGATATAAATTAATACCCAATATTTTAAACTATTTTACTCTGGGTTTAACTCACAGTTTCAAAGGAAAAATAATTAAACTTTTTCAAATAGCACTATTCATGAAGAGATTATTTGAAGTCTCAGTTATCTTGAGCCTAAGAATTTATGTAAGTATCTTTCAAAAAAGTTACAGGCTTACACTGGAGTTTAAATCCTCAGCCATCTGCTCTCCTTACTTTTTTATGTACTACTTTAATGTCAACATCTAAAACCCCTTAATTCAAATCCTGATTTGCAAAGCAGTATCTCCCAGTGGATGAGTCCTTTTGATTTCACATTCAACCCATCACAAAATGAACCTTATCTTTCTCCAACACTACTTCCTATCAAGATTAGTTGCAGTAACAGTCAGTCACTATGAGGCCTATGAGGCAGAAACAAATTTTTCCTATCCCTCATTGAATAAATCATAAAGCTACCAATTTTAACTGAAGAGTTGTTCTAAATATTGCAATCGCTTTAGTTCATGGCTTTAGTATCTTTAACCTGAACTACTGTAATATCTGCTCCCTGGTCTCGTTATCACTGTCTAATCCCTTCTACCCTGATGATAGAATGATGCTTCCAAAATACAAACTGTGCTGCTACTTCACTTAAAAATTTGAAAAAGAAAAATCACTTTAATTTACCACTGCACAAACACAAGCTTACAAGCTCTTCAATAATTTCAATAACTCTGTAGGACTTACTTTCGTATTATATGTGTCCCTTTTTTTAACAGCTGCTGGTTGGTTGGTTTTTTTAAATATGCTATCTTCTGAAATGCTCTAACAACCCTTATCTCGGAACTCCCATCCACCCTTTAAGACTACTCCCTCAGCCAAGTACCTCCCATCATTTGCTAGAATCATTGATTTCCACCAATTATTATGGAGTAGTATATTTATTTACTTCTGTTTCAACAGTGGATCAGTTAGATTTCCCAATCATGTAAGAACTATAGTTTTATATGACTAATGACTATCTATACCTAGTCCACTATACCACCATCCACACACTCATCACATACTAAAAACCTGGGTGTGGTAGGTTCATAGACTGCATTCAGAATGTTTTTAAAACTAAAACTGATGATGAGAATCCAAATATTCCCAACATAAAGAAATGACAAATGTTTGAGATATGCCTGTTACTATGAACTCATCATTACATATTGTACACATTCAATATACACACTAAAATGTTACACTATATCCCATAAATATGTATGAACACTAGGTATAAATATAATTTCTTACAAACCTACTTGTAGAACCTAAACAAGAGAGTAAATCTGACAGATAGTATGATTTTAAAAAATTGCCTTGGGCTGGGCACTAATGGCTCATGCCTGTAATCCTAGCTACTTAGGAGGCTGAGATCTGAGGATCATCGTTCAAAGCTAGCCTAGGCAGGAAAGTCCATGAGACTCTTATTTCCAATTATGGACCAAAAAAACGGAAGTGGTGCTATGGTTCAAGTGGTAGAGCCCTTGTCTTGAGCTAAACAGCTGAGGGACAGTGCTCAGGCCCAGAGTTCAAGCCCCATGACCAACAAAAAAGTGCCTTCTAGAAGCCTATATTCAATTAGAAAAGTAAAAGATAAATAAAAGACACAAAAAGTATAAAAGAAACACATCTCACTTTATGTATAAAATAAGGAAAAGCAAACTAAGTCACAAATAATAAACCATGTAGCTGAAATAAAACTGTTTCCTCAAATGGTTACTCATAAGAAGAGATATAAAATAGCTAATATGAGAAATAAAATTTTCCTTGAGTTAATTTAGTGCCAGGCATGGTGGTTCACGCCTGCAAAAATTTTTGCAGGTAACCAGCAGGAGGTGCAACAGATGCCACAACCTCACCAACTCTGGCCTTGCTCCATCACATGTGACCAAAAGCCTGCCTGCTAATCTAGGGTAAAATACAAGCGACCTTAGATATCTGTTCCTATAATGGTAATTCCCACAAGTTAGACCGTAAGGGGTGTATGAGCCAAGGATGTAAGTTGACTTCTATGCTATTTTACAATTGGATATATTTCTAAAGGAAAAGAGATGCTACAGTGCTAGTACTTTAAGAAAAACTGCTAATTTCCTAATGGCAACTGAGACTGCAGAAAAATGTGGCCAGTTTAAACTTTCTGCCAAGAGGTAATGGGTGTATCCCAGTGTTTCAATGAAGCATTTAAATGCAAATTAATATGATTAATGTGACTTTTTAAAAAGGGATTAAAAATGATGTTCCCTTTGTGAAAATTTGGGAAGTTGTGGGGAGTGGCTGGCCTCCCAGACAAAGTTTAAAATTAAAATTGTCTTAAAGGTTTCTTTACAGTCCAAAAATATAAATTAGGATTACAAGAATGATTGTTTAATAAATTCATCTGTTAAGTAAAAAAGTTTGTAGACCTGAGATTATGTCCCTATTGAGATCTGCCTAAATCAGGTTCCTCAGCCAGCCAGAAAAATGCTTTTATAAACCAGAGTGTTAAACAGGCTACCCTGCTGTAATCCAAGATATAAACACTTTAAACAGGCTGCCCAGAGGCAATGGGCCCTACTTAGAGTGCCAATCAGTTGTAGTTTAAAAACATCTACTGGGTTCTATTAAAAAATAAAAAATAAAACCCTCTGGCAAGCAATTGTTAGTCAATTGTTAACAAGTTACAGGTAACCTCTATCTCATTGATCTCCTTGTTGCTTTAATTGGAAATAAAAAGGGCTTTTGTGACAAAGACTCCTTTTGTCACAGTTCAAAGCCATCCCGGGCACAAAGAATCCCTCTAAAACTCCATCTCCTAGCTAATCAGCACAGAGCCAGGCTGGAGGCATGGCTCAAAACTCACCTCTAAGTATCCAGCTGAAGGCTGAAAGTGGCATTGTGACTCTAAGTGGTAGAGCACTAGCCTTGAGCAGAAGTGCTCAGGGACAGTGCCCAGCCCTTGAGTCCAAACCCAGTAAATGCCAACTGAGACAAGCTATCGCAGCAACGGACGCTGAGACACCGGCCAGGACAGTCAGGCCTGACCATGGAAAACCATGGAGAGGAGTCAGAGGAGAGGACGTCCTAAATGGGGTCACTTTATGCTCGCCCTTCCAAATTAATCAGAACCGGGAGATCAGTATTTCTAGTAGCCTCTGACTGGTATTCCCAACCAGTCCATTATGCTTTCCCCTACCCATTTACCCAAAAGACCCTAGACACCCACTTCCTGCTTTCCTTGCCCTAAGTCCAGTTATTCCTCCTTCCCTGTAATGGGCTGCAATTGAGTTTATACTCCAAATGGAACATTTCTGGCCCATGGCTAATGTGTGTGCTCCTATGTCATTCATGCTAACTGACCTTGTCGCTTTGTCAGCTTTTTTGTCTGATCTTTCCAAAAGTCTCTTTCAATAGGATAACATCCCCCAGCCCAGGATACCACCTGGGAACAAGTCAAGGCCATCCTGTTCCTTCAGGCAACCAGAGACATCACTTATACTGCCATGCTTTGCCAGCACAGACCTAGACCCTAAAAAACCCAGCTCCAGCAATTCTCTGATGCTCCCAGGCCAGCAGGAAGTAGCCAAAAGAGCCCATGACACCCATTGGCTCTGGCATCTTTAAATATCCTCTGCTACCTCCTCCAAAGATTACTGTGAACCTAAAGCAGGAAAAGTCTTACTCCCCCCCTCCTCCAGTATGCCAGGAGTCAGGTACCATGCTATGTCTCCAATCCAAGACAGAAATGGCATATTCCTCTCTTGGGGTACTAACAACAAATTTTGCCTTTTATTAATTGGGTCTTGTATTTAGATGACTATTGTCACAGAAAAAGGAGGACCTCTACCAACTATTGCCAAGCAGATGGTACCCGGCCAAGCAACGAAGCAGAGACCTCTAACTACTTCGCCCCTTTTCAGCAGTAAGTAGCTCCAGATGACCTCCGCCCATACTCCCTGGCCTGGTACCCCCTATTTTTATTAAACAACAGAATGGGGAATGTAAGCATTATGCCCACCTTTGGTCCTCAGCTCCACCCAGACCTGAGTTCCTCCCTGCCCTGGAGTTCCTGCTATACAGCTGGCCCTCCCTCTCTCCACCCAGACTCACCTGAGCTCCCATCTACCTCACCCCTACCTACAGACTCAGCTGCTACCTAGATAGTGGAAGCTGCCAAGCACTTTCTCTTCAGGGCAAATATGGCTCCTCTAATAAACTTTGTAATAATCTTTCTCCTATGCCTGCCCGCTTCTGCATGGTCCCCTGGGATGGATATAACAGATCCTTTCAACGCCTGAAATTCTAGCTACTCAGGAGGCTGAGATCTGAGGATCATGGTTCAAAGCCAGCAGGACAGGAAAGGCCATGGGACTCTTATCTCCAATAAATCACTCAGAAAAGTGAAGTGGTGCTGTGGCTCAAGTGGTAGAGCACTAGCCTTGAGCTGAAGAGCTAAGGGACAGCGCCTAGGCCCAGAGTTCAAGCCCCACGATCAACAAAAATTAAAAAAAATTCTAAAATGAAGGGCTAATTTTGCTGTCAACTTTAAGACATGGTATCACTATATTTTAGTCAAATAACATACTTTAAATTATGTCTTAATATTAAACCAAGTCATTGCCTTCATTAAATTTATGCAGATTTTCTTATTTGAGTTTATCATAACTGGCTGACATAAAACTAATCTGTATATCTGAGGAATCTGGGCTATAATATACAAGAAAAGAGACTTATTCTAAAGTTCAAAAAGCAGAAAAAAATTCAAAATCTTGTAAAAAATTTAACTGTTTCTATGCAGTTGTAGTATTTATGTTGTTCTTAGAAACAAAAAAATTTTCACTCAAATACAGTCAAGCCTCATGCTAATTAAAATAAGAAATAAGCACAAATAATTTCCTGGATATGCTCTCTGCATTATGCATGTATATAAGGCTTTTTTTTTCAATACTCACTAAGAATATACTCTGATATGCATATAAAAAAATACAATTGCAAGCAGGGTACCGGTGGCTCATGTTTGTAATCCTAGCTACACAGGAGGCTGAGATCTAAGGATTTGAGGTTCAAAGCTAGCCCTGGTATGAGAAGACTCTCATTTTCAATTAGCGAACAAAACAGTCTGATATGGAGTTGTGGCTCAAAGTGGTCAAGTACCAGCCTTGAGCATAAAAGCTAAGGAATGGTGCTCATACCCTTAGTTCAAGAACAGTACTGGCACAAAAATAAGTAAATTACATGAATAAATAAAATGCAACTATAATAGATGCCATCAACTAAACTATATAAAAAACAGACTTGTGGATTCCTAATAGAGCCATAGTTTATGTAATGTTAAGTACCGCAAAATATGAATTCTGGACTAGATCTGGCAAGTCCTGTGATATCAGCAATTGAGACCTGTCCTTTTACTTGTAGGACACCCAACATTTGCAAAGTATATTCATCCTACAAAGACCCAGCAGTCTGACACTTCCCATAAAACCCTCATAACCTGCTACAAATTCTAGAAATTTCTATGTTCAGGGAAATAACTATGTATGTACAAAGATTCACATATGAATGTGTTTGCTCTTAAAACCTCAATAACTTAGCCAGGTCTAGTGGTTCACGCCTGTAATCCTAGCTACTCAGGAGACTGAGATCTGAGGACCACTGCTCAAAGCCAGCCCAGGGACAGAAACTCTGTGAGACTCTTATCTCCAGTCAACTACTCACAAAAGGCTGGAAGTGGGGCTGTGGCTCAAGTGGTAGAGCACTGGCCTGTAGCACAAAGAGGCTTAGGAACAGCACCGAGACCCTGAGCTCAAGACTGACAAAAAAAAAAAAGTCAGTAACTTCAGTGTCTAACATCAAGAAAATAAATGATGGTGTTTATATGTAATAATATGCTGCTACATTAATGCTTACAATAATGCTTACAATAATGCCAAAAGAGAAAAAGTAGCTACAAGCAATATAACAGTATAAATACAAAAGAAATGTATACAGATACATACTTTATAATACATACTAAGTGAATATACAAAAATTTCAATACTGGCTGTAACTGAATAGCAGGATTACATATTTTTATTTTCTTCTATGCTATTTTATGTATACTTTCAGCCATCTTTAATTCCTTGTAATGCTATACATACCATTAGAATTATTTTTCAAAGAACATTAAGTCCTTGGAAATCAACTGCAAAAACAACACCTCTGCCTTCAAAAAAAACTCTTCTCAGTTGAAATTACCTAAGCTGGCTGATGAACTGTAACACTTAAAATTTAAATATGAGCTAAATCTACTTTAAAGAGATAGAAACATTATTTCTTACAACGAACATATAGTGTACCTACAGTTAGCTGCATCTCACTAGACTGACTGTCTTCAGCACCCGGTTCATATTCTGGATCTGCTGCAAGACCACATTCCCCGGACAGAGCTCTCTTGGCTTCATGTTGCAAAACTGCTGTGTGTGGAAAAATCTTTGAATTATAAACCAATCCATACTTGTTTTCATTGTAACACTGTTTGTACTGATTTTTGTTAACATTCTGAAAAGTAGCCTAGACATAAAGGACTGAAAAATCTTGGTGTGGGATGTCACTTCACAATATATAATCATAAATATTTGCCATTATAAATAGTATTAAATAGATTTCTTCAGTATTTAGTGAAGCTGGAGAGACATGTTAGAAATTAGGGTTATCTCTAGTCTGCAGAACCCTATTGTATACCATTTTAGTGTTCTTTATTTTTTGTTCCAATTCCTACTGGGCTGTTACAAAAGAAAATTCAAACTTGGAATTAGAGTCTGTTATTAGGAAGATACACTACCTCTTGTGACTATATATTACCAGCTGGGGATATGGTAGAGAGCCTGTCAAACTCCAGTACTAGCCCCTTCAAAAATAAAGAAGACAAGCTAAGTGTTGGTGGCTCAGCCTGTAATCCTATCTACTCAGAAGGTTGAGATCTGGGAATTGTGGCTCAAAACCAGCTCAGGCAAAAAAGTCTGTAAGACTCTTATTTCCAATAAACTACTGAAAATTGGGAAGTGGAATTGTGGCTCAGATGGTAAGACCTAGCCAGCCTTGAGGAAAAAAAAAAAAATCTCAGGGTAGCATCTCAGGATTGGCACCAAAAAAAAAAGACACCATTATTATTAGATGCTGCTTTTTGAACTAGAGTATGTTCATAGTTACCTGTCATTTTAAGAGTCTCTCTCTGTAATGCTCTGGTGACTGGTATTCGCTGGTACCAGTGTCCAACACCTTCAACTTCCCAAAGGAGTTCATGGTCTCCTGGATACTTTTCAACATACTGCTTGGAAGCTAAAAAACACATTTAAAATTTTCTAGAAATCTCAAATATCAACAGTTATGTAAAAGAGAAGATATAAGGTAATCTGCCCAAATGACTTAATAGAAGTAGTATAATCTTAATACCAAAATGCCACTAACAGAACTTAAGAAAGTACACAACAGTAGTCTCATTTATGAACAAAAATCCTGTAACAGGGCTGGGAAGATGGCTCAGTGATAGAGTGTTTACCTTGTATGCATGAGGCCCTGGGTTCAATTCCTCAGCACCACATAAGCAGAAAGGGCTGGAAGTGGTGGTGTAGCTCAAGTGGTAGAGTGCTAGCCTTGAGCTGAAAAGCTAAGGGGCAGTGCCCAGGCCCAGAGTTCAGGCCCCACAACCAACAACAACAACAAAAAATCCTGTAACATTTCAAATGAAATGTTGAACAATAATATAAAAAAGTATATATATATAATTATTTCACTTGGAAGTGTAAGAAATCTATATAGTTTAAGAAACATATCATTTAAAAAAAACTATATCCATGGGAAAACCACTATGAAAACAATTTGGCAGTTCCTTAAAATGTGCAACACAGAATTTACAGTTCTACTCTCAGGTATGTATTGAAAAGAATTGAAAACAAAAAAATCAAACAGATCAGTAAACCACTGTTCACAGCAATAGTACTCACAATAGCCAAACATAGAAATTTATGTCTAACATATGAACAAAAAAAATAAGAGTACAATCATACACTGGAATACTGTGTTTAGTGAAATAAGCCACAGCCAGAAGAACAAACACTGTATGATTCCACTTGTGTGATGTAGCTAGAATATAAAAGAAAATATAAAAGAGACCCAAAGGACTGGGGGAGGAAAAGAAGGGGTATTATCATTTAGTGGGGTAGACAATCATGTTGAGGACAGAATCATATTGGATATAAACAGTGATGATAAAGGTGTAACTTCTGATATTGAAGTGGGTAAAGATTTTTTTTTGAGAAGACTCCACCCAGGCAAAGAACAAGAGACACTGGAAATTGATTATATCAAATTAAAAAGTTTCTACACAGCAAAGGAAACAATCAACAGAGAAGAGACAACCTAGTCCACTTACCTGTGTACATTAGAGAAGACAATGGATAGCGCAATCCAAGTGCATCATCTGTAAAGGAATCAACAAAATCCTCCAGCATAAGAAGCCCACAATCTTTGCCTCTGTGTTTCTTTCTTACAAACATTGTATCAAGAACTGGCAGTTGGTAACTTTGGGTAAGATATGAGGTACATAAGCTTCCTGCAATAGTAAGAACAGAAAACCAACAACTTTTCATATTAAAATATGTATACACTTAATGACATGAATTAACAATCTTTTCTAAAGACATTTAGTTTTTCTCCTACTCAAGAAAAATGTTCAGGAAATATGTAAATGCTATAGCAAAGTATTTCCAGCTTTTATTACTTATTATATTTATTATATATTATAATGTATATATGTGATCATTAGAAAAATTATGTGCTTTTGTATCATATTACCTTTTTATAAAACATATACTTGACTATGTATGATATATATTATCACTCCCTATAGGCATGTAACTTTAAAACTCATCAACCTTCACAATACCAGAGTTTGATGCTTAGATACATGAAATATTTCATTCCAACCTTAACTAGAAAACCAATTATTGTCACTTTTTCCCTAGTGTGTCCTGTCTTGTTCAATCTTCTTGACAATGGTTTAAAAAAAAAAAAAGAATTTGTTCCCCAAAGTTCTCAAGACTATGGTCTATGGACTAGAAATAACTGGAAACATACATCTTACAATTGGCTAAATTAGCACTTTCTTTTTTGCTGTGGAGCTATTTCTAGATATACTTTATATATATACATATTAGTGTATATATATATATATATACGTACATATATATACACACATATATATTTAATGTTAAACAGGAAAAATAATTTCTGCTGTCCAAGTATTTCTCTTCTTATTACATGGTGATACATTTTTTAAGAATATTGCTGTGTATTTAGGCATTGGCTGTCCATCTTAGCTTGTTTAATATGAGTTTGCTTTGTTTTTAGACAAATTCTTGTTACGTAGCACAGGCTGGCCTCAAACTAACCTAATATTCTTGCTATGTAGCCTAGGAGTACACCCACTCATCCATAAACTACCAAGCCCAGCCCTAATATGTCAACATGTTATCAATTAGGGTACATGGCCAGGTCTTTCACCTTCCATTCATTTTATTAACTCAAACCACTAGTCAATATATTGCCCTTATTTGCCTCATATAAAGAAATTTCTAATTTTTAAATCATTCACATAATTTTGGATTAAAATTTTAATTCAAACATGAAACAATGTTAGAAAGCAAAGATCTCACAAATTAACTTTCACCAACATACTTGCATAACTTGAAGGATATATTAAGATTTTTTTTCCTTTTTAGTTCAACTAAATAATTTAAATTATTTATGATTTAACTGGAGAACTTCAGTAATTTTTTAGAAGTATCCATTTTTATGTAAAATAGGTTATATTATATAGCTAAATTTTGGATTTTAAGTGCTGATATGAATTCAGGATAGATTGTTACATGAACCAAACAATTAGTCACGCAGTCTAGCTAAATGTGGCCATTATCAATTCTGAAACCAAAATTTTCTCTCTCTTTTTTTAGGTCCATGACCAGTACTCAAACTCAGTAGGGGGTATCACCTTCACTCACTGGTTAGTGCTTTACCAAATAAGCCATGCCTCCAACTCTAGAATTTTCTCATAACTGTAGTAGTGACTATGAAATAAGAGACACTGTAAGTAACAATAGTTCAAACTACCAATCAAGAATAAGTGAGAAGAGAAAGAAATAGCTCAAGTTCTCAATACAAAGTCTAAGGATTTTTTTTAATCTATTGTGCATGTTGCAGATTCCTTCAAAAAATACTCTTATTCAATTTTCAAATTGAAAAATTAGACCTGTACTCAAAATACTTAAAGAACTCTATCTCAAAATGGAAAAAGAAAAGTAGAAAGAGAAAAAAAATTCACTTACAGACTAAATATAGATTAGTAGTTGGTGTCTAGGGACTTTAGGGTAAGAGAAATGGGACGTGACCACTATGGCTTCTAGTGGCTGTTAACAGTGGGTAAGGTGTTTGCTTGAGGACAAGGAGACAGGTAAAAGAAAACTTTTGGGCTTAAAATAAGGCTCACGTGATAGAGTACCTGCCTAGCAATCACAAGGCTCTGATTTCAAACCATAGTGTTACAAAAACAAAAAAGAAAGAAACCTTTATGAAATAGATTATGTTCATATGTCCACTGTCTTGAATATGATATATATGACAAAACAAAACAAACTGCAAGTTTAAATATGCCAATTTTATGTACATACATAAAATGTGGAACTATTTGTTTGTTTTTTTGTCATTCCTGGGGCTTGAACTCTGGGCTTAGTCGCTATCCCCAGCTCTTCAGCTCAAGGCTACTGCCCTACCACTTGAGCTACAGTGCCACTTCCAGTTTTCTGGTGGTTTATTGGAGATAAGAGTCTCACAGACTTTCCTGTCCATGCTGGCTTTGAACTGTGATCCTTAGATCTGAGCCTCCTGAGTAGCTAGGATTACAGGCATGAGCCACCAGCGCCTGGCCTGGAAAATATTTTTAAAAGCAGTAAGATAGGCACACAAATGTTGACCAAGATGTGGAGAAACTATAATCCTTGTAAGATACTCATAGGAATGTAAAATAGTGCAATAACTTTGAAAGTTTGGAAATTCCTTTACAAATGAAACACAGAGTTACCACATGACCAGCAATTCCATTTCCAGGTATACAGATCAAGAGAAATGAAGTACATATTTGGTTACTCAAAACAGAAAAACATTAGAAAGAACCCAAGTCTATCAACTAATGAAAGATTAAAAAAAAAGTAGAATACTTAATCATGAAAAGCAATGAAGGACTGATACATATTATAATGTGGATGAGACTTGGGGGGAAAAAAAAGGCCAGCAACAAGCCATACGTTGCATGATTCCACCATCTATCTGATATATACGGTTGATTCATGGTTACCAAAGCCTGGGTAGCTTGCAATGCAGAATTTCCATTTGTAATGCTAGCTGCTTAGAAGGCTAAGACCTGAGATCAAGGTTCAAAACCAATCCATACAGACAAATCTCTTGGAAAAGTAGTGGCACAATCCTGGAATCAAATACTGATCAGACTAGAAGGGAATGGCATACTCTTTTTGTGTGTGCCAATCCTAGGGCTTGAACTCAGGACCCTGGCACTGGCCCTCACTTTTCTTTGCTCAAAGTTAATGCTCTACCACTTGAGCCACAGCAATGGCAAGGTTTTTACTGATAGTGTTACACAGAAAGCAAGCCCTCAATAAAAAGTTATAAATTAACATTCATTCCAAAGGTCTGTGAGATGTTTTCCTGTAGGATATGTGTGAGCAGCAAAACACTGACAATTTACATAGGAACTGCCTTGTATAAAATAAAAGATTAAAACACTACGTTTTATTTTATAAATCATACCTCAATACCAATCTTTTATGCAATGCAATGAAATTCTATTAAACCTTTTTTATCACCACATTGCAATAATATTTCTGAATACACTTAAATCACTGGCTCTATTTCAAACACACACATGAATTAAATATGAAAGGAGACCTGAAATATTTAGCATAAAGTAATTAGCATAATTATAGGATTAAAGCTATCAGTCACAGTCAGGGGCTTGAGGCTCACACCTGTAATATTAACTACTCAGGAGGCTGAGATCTGAGGACCGAAGTTTGAAGCCAGCCCAAGCAGAGAAGTCCCTGTGAGACTCTTATCTCAATAAACTACTCAAAAAAAAAAAAGGCTAGAAGTGGCGCTGTGGCTCAAGTGATAGAGCGCTACCCTTGAACACAAAGAGGCTCAGGGACAGTGACCAGGCCCTGAGTTCAAGGCCCATGACCAGCACAAAAAAAAAAACAAAACACTATCAGTTACTACTGATCTTCAAATCAAAAGTGAGTTTGGTAAGATCTTTAGACTGTATCTTATCTTAACAGAAGATTTAAGTTTGGAAGATTTATAATGGAAATAAGGAAGACTTTTTTCATTATTCCAAGTGTGGCAGGTTTGGTGAGTACAGAGGCAGACTTGAATAGTTTGGTGGTAACCAAGCATGGGGGTCTATATGGACTAAGTAAGCAGACAAGATCTTTCTATTCAGTGGCTCTATGGAGCTGAGAAAATGATGAGGGTGAAGAAGCTGTACTAGTCATCAAAATAGTACCAAAAATACTAAGTAGGAATACTATATAATATGCAGTACATATTAACAAATAACAGTCTGAGTGTTTAAAATGGAGATCTCCATAACATACTTTACATAACTTTTAAATACTTACCTGTAGGTTTAACTGAATAAAACCCAATAGCCTCTCCTTTCTTCCACAGAATCTTAGCATAATCAGTACTGCTGTGACACAGGAACGGGATCTCATTTCTCTCCATTTCTTGTTTTCTATAAATGATTCGATTCAGAACATACAGAACCACTCGTTCCCCAAGAGTGCTCACCTACAAATAGAGTTGGACAACAGGCACAGCAGTTACAATATGCAGCGCCATTTATTCATCTTGCTCTCTGAACCCACACCTCCTACTGGCATTCACAGCACTCTGAATACAATAATTTGTAAGCCATTTTATCATCATAGAGTTGATGTTAATCATTCATGACAGTAACAACCCATTTCCAAAAGCACATTTTATGCATGGAATACTGTCTCTCAGCAAATTCAAAACCAGGCAAAACAGGTTCCCAATACACCAGGAGCCTAGCATCTCTTTATTCTTCATGCTTCCATGCTGAGACCCAAGGTCTCCTCATATTTTTAACTGCTATCCACTACATGTCCTGCTTAGACTCTCTCTGGCCCCATTTCAGCCTCCACATTAAAAAAAAAAAAAAAAAAAAGAAAGTTATCCCCTGAAGACTTTAAGAGCAATTACCTCATTTGATGAAGGAAACCATAATCATACCCTTGGGAAAAGGCATCTGCCTCTTGTTTTTCAGGTGAAATGGTTTTGTTTTTTTTTTGGGATCTGGTCGTGGGGCCTGAACTCTGGGCCTGGGCGCTGTCCCTCAGCTCTTCAGCTCAAGGCTAGCGCTCTACCACTTGAGCCACAGCACCACTTCCAGCTTTTTTCTTATGTGGTGCTGAGGAATTGAACCAAGGGCCTCATGCATGCAAGGCAAGTGCTCTACCACTGAGCCACCTTCCCAGGTGAAATGTTCTTTTAACAGCCTTGTCTTATCTATACTTACAGGAGTACCTTAGTTCCCCACTACCACCCCTACACCCTTCTGCTAGACCAGATGAACAAAGACTGTGGCCTGGGGGAAGGGCTGTGAAACACAGACTTAAGGCAATCACAGATCAGAAGCACTACTTGACCTTCTACACATGAGACCTATGGTCACAGTGACCCAACAACATCCACAGCCTTTTAACATTCAATAGCCATCTATTCCCTATAGATATCTTTAGCACTAAAAACAAGGGTTGGGCTGGGAAGGTGGCTCATGGCAGAGCGCTTGCCTTGCATTCATGAGGCCCTGGGTTTGATTCCTCAGCACCACATAAGCAGAAAAAAAAAAGCCGGAAGTGGCGCTGTGGTTCAAGTGGTAGAGTGCTAGCCTTCAACTGGTGAAGAGCTGAGGGACAGCACCCAGGCCCAGAGTTCAGGCCCCATGACCGGACCCAAAAATAAAATGAAATAAAATAAAATAAAAATAAAAACAAAGGTTCCATTCATAAAGTCTATATTCCCTCAAGTACTTCTAAAAGAAAACAACTTCATCTTCTGATCTGTGGAGTAGAGAGAAAGGATTAACTATATGCATATACTAGTGCCCAAAGTATCCCTGGTAGGGATCTACCATACAAAACTATACACTAAATGGCAGAACTGATTAGTACTAACTGACAAGATCATTCCTTCCTTTCAGTCTCAATTAACATAATTTTTTCCCTCAAACTGAGCTGGAATCTATTTCACAAAAATCATATTATGAAATTCTGCAGCTACACAGAAAACTAGTTATTTGAATATAGCCATGATATTCCTCTAAAGTTTATACCAAAGCTAAACATTATAACAATAAAAGAAAAGGCTAAACTAACAGTGTTAGGTACTCTTGTCAATTTGCTCCTTTGGAAATGCTCCAGATCTTTAACATCCCTCTACAAGTCTGGCACATGGCCATTATAATTACAAACACTGAACAGACTGATGAGACAGTGGGGTTTTCAAGACAAATTCAGAGGTTTTATCAACATATAAGACAAAATGAAATAAGGTTTATAACAAGTAAGTCAATTGTTCAAGGTCCTGGGTTTATGAAGTAATAATAATAGGTACTCTCTCCTATGACTTTACTGATCAATTTTTCTTTAATGTAATATCTGAGTCAGGCACTGGTGGCTTACTCCTATAATCCTAGCTATTTAGAAGGCTCAGATCTGAAGAGCACTATTCAAAGCCTGCCCAGTCGGGAAAGTCATAGAAACTCTTATCTCCAATAAACCACAAAAAAGATGGAAGCAAAGCTGTGGCACAAGTGGTAGAGCACTAGCTGTGAGCAAAAAATCTCAGGGATAACACTGAGTTCAAGACCCAAGACCAGCATATGCATACACTCATACCTTCATACACACATACACACATACATACATACATACACACACACACACTCACAAATTAATACAATATCCAGAAGGAACAAACAATACTAACTGTACTACACTTTCCTTCCATCTTTTCTTCCCTTTGGAGTGTGATCTCTTCCAAAGTTTCAAACTCAGAAAGGAGAAATAGTAACAACACAGTAACCTGCAAGATTCTCACTTTTCTATCCTAGATTTCAAGGCTTTTTGAGATCATTTCCTTGTTTCTTCTGATTGGTTCAATTACCCCACAAAATTGAAAAAAAGTAGCTGACACTAAATTTGACAAGATTTTACAGATTTAGCCTACCCTAAAAACCTTTTAGAGGACAAGTATCAGGGCACATGTTTGTTTTTTAGGACACGTATAGGGTACATATTTGTATCTGTTTATTCCCCAAAGCAAGTATTTCTTCCTGTTAGGATTAATTAACAAGATTTATTCATCTATTAAAAAACAGTAGTGGGGGGCTGGGAAGGTGCTCAGTGGTAGAGCGCTTGGTTTGCATGCATGAGGCCCTAGGTTCGGTTCCTTAGCACCACATAAGCAAAAAGAAAAAAAGCCGGAAGTGGCGCTGTGACTCAAGTGATAGAGCGCTAGCCTTGAGCTGAAGAGTTGAGGGACAGCGCCCAGGCCCAGAGTTCAGGCCCAATGACCGGACCCAAAAACAAAAACAGTAGTGGGCTGGGAAGGTGGCTCAGTGGTAGAGTGCTTGCCTTGCATGCATGATGTCCTGGGTTCGATTCCTCAGCACCACATAAGCAGAAAAAGTTGAAAGTGGCACTGGGCTCAAGTGGTAGAGTTCTAGCCTTGAGCTGAAGAGCTGAGGTACAGCGCCCAGGCCCAGAGTTCAAGCCCCATGACTAACAACAACAACAACAAAAAAAATAAAACACAGTAGTACATATCTAAGAAAGTCATTATTCTCTTAAAGAAAGACAGGTCTAATGCATCTCAACTGAGTCAACTGTCCAATTCCTCAACTTATATTAAAAAATCATACTCTTGGGCTGGGAAGGTGGCTCAGTGATAGAGCGCTTGCGTTGCATGCCTGAGGCCCTGGGTTTGCTTCCTCAGCACCACATAAGCAGAAAAAAAAAAGCCAGAAGTGGTGCTGTGGCTCAAGTGGTAGAGTGCTAGCTTTGAGCTGAAGAGCTGAGGGACAGCGCCCAGGCCCACAGTTCAGGCCCCACGACCAGACCCCCCCCCCTCCAAAAAAAAAACATACTCTTCCAGAAGGAAGATGTTAACACGTCATATTACAACTTGATTTCTATAGCTTTTCTCTCTTATACATGCCCGTCCTGTATCCCTGCACTGAAGCTGGCTGGCATCTACTTAATCCCCAGAAGAGGCCAGAAAGCTGTGCATCATGGTCTCCAACAACTTGGTTATTCCCCAGCTAAAGTAGGATAGGCTAGCATGTAAAGCTCAACCAACAAACCAATTTTGTAGTTAATCACTCCTAGAGACAAAAGAAGCTCAGCAACCACAGCCCCTCCTTAGGCAGATAAGAAAAATCAGAATCTTAAGTGGATAAAGGTAACCGCAGTTCAACTAACCTATAAGTTAGTTCCTCTCAGAAACATTTGGAATCATACAAAACAGAGGAAGCCTAACTTGAGGGTTGGATTCATTATAAGAATAAAATACCAATATAATGTAGCATGGTTATAATGAAATGGGGAAATAAGCTATCCCATTTAAACAGTGAATTATAGGACCTTTTGTTACCTGCTTAAGTCCTTCTCTTGAAGGAACAGATGTTTTCACAATATCATCAATGGCCCACCACTGATCAGCAAGGTAAAGTGCCACAGCTAAAATAGAATAAATGATGATTAACATTTAAGTCTTAGGCGTTAATATAAACAATTTTACTATTTAGTAAGGTTCATGTAGTCACTCTTAAATATATCTACACTTTGTTTTCTTCATTTTTTTCATAGTGCTAGGACTTGAACCCAAGAACCCAAGCCTTTACTACTAAGTGTTTTACTAAGCTACATATTCAGTACCTATACACACACTTTATACTATATGATACACTGTAACCCCATTTGTACAATTTCATTTTATTTTACCTATTAAACAATTAATTTAAAACATTAAAAGAAACTTCCTTCAGATAGCCACCTTCTTCTTTTCTTTTCTTTTTTTTTTTTTTTTTTTTTTGGGTCCCGTCGTGGGGCCTGAACTCTGGGCCTGGGCGCTGTTCCTCAGCTCTTCAGCTCAAGGTTAGCGCTCTACCACTTGAGTCACAGGGCCACTTCCGGCTTTTTTCTTTTTGCTTATGTGGTGCTGAGGAATGGAACCCAGGGCCTCATGCATGCAAGACAAGCGCTCTACCACTGAGCCACCTTGCCCCATATAGCCACCTTCTTAATAAATTCCTATTTGAAGAAAAACACCTCAGTTAACAAAATCAAAGCAAAAAGGAGACCTGTAAGTGAATCCTCGGGTGCAAAAAGAGCAAGAATTTTCTGAGTCTGATCTCCACCATAAAGAGGTACAAAGCCTACACTTGAGAGGCTAATGGGAATCTGAAAGGATAACAGATTTAAGATTAGTAAAGTGGTTGTTAGAAAACAGATAATAAAACACTACTAAAACATTAAACTTTCCTTACATTTATTTTAATTATAAAAGTTAATTTCATAGAATACAATATACCTAGTTTCTCAAGAAAAGAGCAAAAAAATACAGAAAGTAAACTCAAACTTTTAGAACAATTGTGCTGTCTGGGGAGTGAAAGTAAAAATTTATTTCAACAAATATTACTAAGCCCTAGACATAACACTAAATAAAAACAAAAGCTATGATAGGCCCCCCCAAACCAACTGTAACTTACCATCTTTACCTGGACTACATGAGGAAGACATTGATCATTTTCTAGTAAAAGAAACTAGTTAGGCACATTTATTTTTCAATATGATACATGCAATATTTTAATGTTCTTTTTTTTTTTTTTTTTGTCAGTCCTGGGGCCTGAACTCTAGGCCTGGGCGCTGTCCCTCAGCTCTTCAGCGCAAGGCTAGCACTCTACCACTTAAGCCATAGCGCCATTCCAATATTTTCTGCTTATATGGTGCTGAGGAATCGAACCCGGCTCTCATTCACGTAAGGCAAACATTCTACCACTGAGCCACTTTCCCAGCCCCTATTTTAATGTTATTTCTGCCTTCATTAACCCAGTACTAATTCTTCATTTACATTCCATATTAATGAATTACAAAATATTGGTGCTAGAGAAGACTTGAAATCTTACATATCCATATAATTTCTAGAAGACAAATCTGAGGCCTAAAATAATTCTTCCCATCTTATTTCACAGTGGAATTCAAATGATTCCAAGTCTAAGGGTCCATCACAATGTATCTTCGATTATTAACTAGAATTTTTAATTTTACTAGTTTTAAAAACCAAAGGTTCCTGACACAATAATGTAATATGTCTTCCTGATTTTTTAATTAAAAAGAAATTTCTCAACTCAAAATCCAAATCTAAACTAAATTTTAGTTCTAGTTGGTAACTTATTAGTAAACTTTTTATTTATAATTTGAAAGACAAACATTTAACAATAATTTGTGGGTTTTCTCTTTTTAAAAAAATCAGTCATGATCCTCTATTCAACCAATACTAACACATTTTCCTAATAAAGATTTCAAAACAGAGTAGCAAATACTAAAATAAATATTTAGAAAAGAATGCAGATTTTATGCACAAACTTGGCCAAACGATTGGCAAAAAACACTGAAGGCCTTACCGTAAGATTGAGAAAAGAAAAATATTCTGGATTTTCAGGGTCTCCACACCTTAAATCTGACATGTAATCTTCAGCAGAACTTTCTAATTCCTCATGACTGCAGTTATTCAGTAAATCCACGGGGAAAGCCATTCTCCTTAACAAACAATATGAACAGCTTGCTTCAGAGTAGGAAATGCCATCTTCCCCACAGACAAAAGTTCTGTGATTTTGCTAGATTTCATTGTAGTAGGTTTTCTATTGTCTATGCCAAGATATTTTAAGCCTGTTTATTTAATCAGATATATAAAAGGAAAAAAAAAACACTTTCTAACATATTTAATCTGTTTTAAAAATGGCAACGAAATAAGAATTCATGGATTCTTTTTTCAATGATAAAAATGTATGTAATTATATAGATATAAGCCATACAACATACAAAAATATACATAACTTCATATCTATATGTATATACCTATATTTTCAGATGTATATATGTACATACATTATATATACTTATACATATACATATAACTTCATATATAGATATATAGTTTATGTATACAACCCTCAACATAAAAAACCCTTACAAAAGGACACAAAGCAGGTCAGGTGTTGGGGGCTCACACCTGTAATCTTAGTTAATTGAGCGGCTGAAATTGGAAGGAATATAGTTCTAGGCAAGCCCAGGGGGAAAAAAATTGCAAGACCCCATTTCAAAGGAAAGAAACTAAATATGGTGACATATATCTATCATCTCAGCTATCACAGGAAGTATAAAATGGGACGATCATGATCCAGGCAAGGGCCCAGGAAAAAAAGGGAGACCCTGTTTCAAAGCAAAGCGCTTAGGGAACTTTTTGAAATGATGCAAATGTTCCACAACTGGGTTATAGTGAAGAATTGCACAGCCCTAGAGAGCAAGGGAAGGGGTGACACTCTCCAAAAAGAAATATATTCATTACTTGAATTATGTAAGTGTAATACCCTTGTACATCACCTTTATAATAACAATTTTAAAATAATAAACTTACTTTAAAAACTAGCCCTATAAATGTACTTTTTCTTTTTGCCAGTCCTGGGTACTGTCCCTGCGCTTTCTCAGCTTGATGCTAGTGCTCTACCACCTGAGCCACAACTCCATATCCTACAAATGTACTTTTTTAAAGCATTATATTGTACAATTGCAATGAGTGAATATTGTGGTACTTAAATTGTATCTGATATACAAATATCTTTAAAACACAATTATTCATTTCACTTCTTTTAAGAATGTTTTAAAGTTTTTAAGCTTTATGGGATTTTCTATTAAAGTCAAGAAAAATATAGACTCTATCACCATATAATATTTCTCAGGTATTAACCAAAGCAATTAGATAAGGGAAAACAATTAGAGACCTAACAGAAGGGTGTGGGACGGGAGGGTAGAACTATCATTATTTGCAAATAATAGTATACTGAACTGAAAAACAGGTCTGTACAGGTGTCCACAAGCCTCTCTTCAAAACCAGCTAAGCCTTATTCCTATGTACACCTGTCTTCCTTTTTTCTTTTTTTAAAAAAATTCCATTTATTCTATCCTTTTCTAGTCACTGACTACTTATCTTTAACATGATTATTTCATTTACCCCACATACTTCATCCACTTTCTCCATCTGCTTTCTTTTTTCTTTCCTTTGCTTCCATGTTTACTTTTCCTACCTAATTTTGAAATTCTTAGCTTTTTTTTTTTCTAGAGCTCTAGCACACCATATAAGAACCCTAGTCTCTTTTATATACAGTACAATATTATGGGGGGATACAGATGATATCTCCAACTGTTTTTTACTTTATGCAAGTATCTACTTGGTTCTAAATTAGTGAATTTATTATTGCTGAGTTATACCCCAGACTAAGGGCAAGAAATGGTATATCAACCTTACAATTCAATCCTTCTAGAACATAAAAAAATAATTCAACTGAAAGACTTCAAGTGGTTACAACCTCCAGTTAACACCTTGACTTAAAAGCAAATCATAAAACACAAACATAAGAAAAAAATTTAAAGGCAAAAGAACAAATCCCACATACAGGGTACAATGATGATGAACTAGATGAAATCTCAAATACTGAACTCAAATGAATGGTGTGAAGAATGATCAACAAGGGCTGGGAAGGTGGCTCAGTGGTAGAGTGCTTGCCTTGCATGCATGAAGCCCTGGGTTTGATTCCTCCGCACCACATAAGCAGAAAAGGCCGGAAGTGATGCTGTGGCTTAAGTGGTAGAGCGCTAGCCATGAGCTGAAGAGCTGAAGGACAGCACCCATGCCCAGAGTTCAGGCGCCAGGACAACAAATTGAGGATGATGTATACAAACACTTCAATGAATTCAAAGAGAATATATATGTGTATATATATACATATATATGTGTATATATGTGTATATATATACATATATACACATATATACACATATATATGTGTATAAATGTGTGTATATACATATATACATATATGTATATATACATATACATATGTATATGCATATATATGTGTATATATACATATACACATATATGTGTATATATGTATATATACACATATATGTGTATATGTATATATACATATATATATATACACAGACACATATATATAAGCAGCTAAATGAATTTAAAAAGATTGCAAAGAAACTGTATAAAGCTGGATGAAATAGAGAATACAATTTAAGATACAAATTTCAATACAGGAATTCTGAAAAAGTCAAGTCAAATAAAATACTGTTAATAGATTCTCCATAAACTTGATCAAATGGAAGACAGAGTATCAGAGCCGGAAGGCAAAGTAAATGTGTAACAAAAATCAGATAGAAACAAATAAGTACAAATAAAGCACGCAAGACCGCTAGGACACCATTAAAAGACCAAACCTATGAATCATAGGCATAGAAAAAAAACATTACAGCTAAAGGCATGGAAAAATTATTCAATAAAGAAATAGTAGAGGGGCTGGGAAGATGGCTCAGTGGTAGAGCGCTTGCCTTGCATGCATGAGGCCCTGGGTTCGATTCCTCAGCACCACATAAGCAAAAAGAAAAAAGCCAGAAGTGGCGCTGTGGCTCAAGTAGTTGAGTGCTAGCCTTGAGCTGAAGAGCTGAGGGACAGCACCCAGGCCCAGAGTTCAGGCCCCACAACCGGATCAAAAAAAAGAAAAAAAAAGAAATAGTAGAAAACTTTTCAATATTGAGAAAGAAATTGTCTTCCAAATAAGATGCTTCTAGGACTCCAAACATATATAAATAAAAACAGAACCATTCTACATATCATAGTTAAAATATGAACTATACAGAGTAAAAAATATATATTGAAAACTAAAAGAGGAAAATGCCAAATCACCCATAAAAGACAAACCCACTACAATGATGGATTTTCTTTTTTTAATACCAGTCCAGGGGTTTAAACTCAAGACCCGGGTACTGGCTCTGAGCTTTGTCAATCAAGGCTGGTACTTTACTACTTGAGCTTAGTTTTTGGTTGTTAACTAGAGATAAGAGTCTCATAGACTTTCCTACCCAAGTGGCTTCAACCCACAACCCTCAGTTCTCAGTATCCTGAGCAAGATTATAGAAATGAGCCATCAGTGCCTGGAAATGGCAGATTTCTTAAGCTCTGAAAGAAAATAACTGCCAACCTAGACTACTATACCCAGTAAGCTAACCTTCCTAATTGGGAGAAAAACAAAAACCTTCTATGATAAACAAAAGCTAAAGCAATTCATGAACATAGAACAAACCATAGGAATTTTAACCCAACAAGAAAAATAAATGCAATGTGAATATACAGGAAAGAATAATTTTTACCACATAAATTAATGAGCAAATAAGAGTGAGTTAAAAAATTAGTAGTAAAAAAAATCACTAAATGGCAGGAATTATTATATCCTTTCAATAACAACTCTGAAGGTTAATGTTCTCAATTCTCAAAACTGGCTAGATGTGGTGACTCACACTCATAACCCCAGTCACTCAGGAGATAAATTGAGAAGACTATAGTCCCAGGCCAGCCAGATAAAAAGTTAATGAGATCTCAACTCCACTAACAGTTGGCCACAGTTATCCCAACTATGTGTGAAATTAAAATAGGAAAATTGAGGTCTAAGCTGGCCTGAGGATAAAAACAAGAAGACAGTATTCCAAAAATAGCTGAGGGCATGGCTCAAGTGGTACAGTGATTATCTAGCAAGCATAAGGCAAAAAGTTCAAGCCCCTCTACTGTACCACAAAAACAAAACAAAACACTAGACAGGCAATATATCTCACTGGCAAAGAGACAAACACAGACTTAAAGTGAAATGTAGCTCAGAAGTAAGCAAGAGCAGCTATCCTCATTATCTGAGAAAGCAGATTTCAAACAAATACTAGAAGACACAAAGAAGTTCATTCATATTGGTAAAGAAAATATCCATCAAAAGATTATCACAATTTAAATGTATAAGCACTGAATACTGGTACACCTAATTTCATAAAGAAAACTCAAGCAGACAAAAAAGTTCAGACAGAACTCAACTCCAAAACAAGTGGGTGACTGTAATGCACTACTCATTTCAAAAGCAGGCCATCCAGACAAAACAATCAAGAAATGTCAGAGCAACATTACAGATCAAATGGATTTAACAGATATCTACAGAATAGTCTATCTCAAAAGCCACAGAATACACATTCTTCTCAGTAGTCCAGGGAACTTTCTTCAAAATTGATTGTATTTAAGCAAGTTTGAATAAATAAAATTGAAATGACCTCCTTAATTTTATCAGATGACAATGGAATAAAACTAGAAATCAGGAACTGTAGAAACTACAAAATATATTCAAATATATGGAGTCTAAACCTTTGTAGATGATCATCAGTAAGTCACTGAAAAAATAAAGAAGGAAAATTTTTTAATGCCTAGAATCAGCTAGATGCTAGTGGCTCATGCCTGTAATCCTAGCTACTTGAGTGGCTGAGAATTGAGGATCTCAGTTTAAAACCTGCCTGGGTAGGGCAAGTCCATGAGACTCTCATCTCCAATTAACTAACAAAAAGCTGAAAGTGGTAGAATTATAGCCTTCAGCAAAAAGAACTCAAGCCATGAATTCAAGCACTGGTGTGCACACACGCGCACACACACATACACATACTCAAAAGCCCTAGAGTCAAATAAAAATGAAAACACAACTCATGAGAACCTTTGAGACACTGAAAAGGCAGTACACCAAGAGGAAAATGGATAGCCATCATTTCCTACATTAAAAAAAATCAGAAAGATACTACATAGATAACCTAATAAAGCATCTCAAGCTCAGAAAAGGAAAAACAAACATTTATAAATATACATGCTAGCATATATAGAAACACACACACACACACACACACACACACACACACACACACACACACACACACACACACACCCCCAAGGAAACTGATTAGCTAAGGCATATCTTCCTCAATAGGGAAAAGAAAAACATTCATTAATTCATTCATTCATTTTGTGCCCATCCTCGGGCTTGAACTCAGGGCCTGGGCTCTGTTCCAGGGTTTTTGTTTGTTTGTTGATCAAAGCTAACGCTCTACCAATTGAACCACAGCTCCACCTCCAGCAATCTGGGTAGTTAATCGGAGAAAAGAGTGTCACCAACTTTCCTGCCCAGGCTGGCTCTGAAATGCAATTCTCAGATCTCAGCCTCCTAAGTAGCTAGGGTTACAGATAGGCATGAGCCATCAGTGCCCTGCCAAGGAAGACTTTTTAATAGTATTGTTTCACTTTGCGAGGGGAAGAGGGGAGGCACAGAAATGAAAGGACAAAGGGTGAACAAATGCAGCAGTGGTACTCACTAGACACTATGTTGAAAATGAACAATACAACTTATGGGTAGGGACAAGAGGGAAAAATGGGGAGAGAGCAAGAGAAGAGGTAACACTGTCCATAAAGAGACGTATTCTTTACCTGACTTATATAACTGTAACCCCTCTGTATATCACCTTTATAATAACAATTAAAAATAACATTATTTCAATGGTCTGAAATCAATCAGAATAATTTCTATTAACTCTTTACATCAGTATTATTTCTATGAGAAACACAAATGTTGTTGCATCTATTAGTTAATTTGCCCTTTTTGTTGTTATGTGGTATTCTATCATATACAAATTTATTTGCCCACTCTTACCATAGACAACTGGGTTGTTTCCAATTTTGAATAATTTTGAATAAAGCTTCTATAAGCAGTCTTGTAGGACTCTTATGGTGGATATATGCACTCTATTTCACTATTTCACTCTATACCACCAGGCTAATCAGTCTTACTAAAAGTTAGGAAAGTATATATATTGCATCATCCTGATGGAATACAACAAGAAAATTTGACCCAAATCAAATGAATCCATTAGAGAAATGAGTTAAAGGATGCCTTAAGTATGCAGTTAGCCAATTAACAGTAATACTTTCTTCAACAAGTTTGTGGCATGGAGTAATACAGTAATATAAAAGAAAAGAAACTTAAGGGACATATCAAACACTGTGTGGAAAGAACTCTCTCTGATTGGTGTTCTCTTGAAATTTTCCATGATAAAAAGTTAAATAAGACAGTTTGGAAGAACAGGCCTATTATCTAAACACTCAAGAGGCTCAGGCCAGCCTTGGCTACACAAGTCCCTGCCTCAAAACAAACAAGCCAAACAATAAATAAATAGGCCCTATGAATTTCAAAAGAGATCAGCTAGAAGCTTAGGTAAATATGTTCCAGTTTGAAAAGGACCACAAAAGCAGGGTACTGGAATTCATGCCAATAATAGGCTGCGATCTGAGGATCACAGTTCAAAGCCAGCTGAAACAGGAAAGCTCACAAGAATCTTATCTCCAACTAATCACCAGAAAACCAGAAATGGTGCTATAGCTCAAAGTGGTAAAGCTCTAGCTTTGAGCAAAAAGAGCTCAGGGATAGTGTCCAGGACCCTGAGTTCAAGCCACATGATTGATTACAAAAAAAAGAAAGAAAGAAAGAAAGAAAGAAAGAAAGAAAGAAAGAAAGAAAGAAAGAAAGAAAGAAAGAAAGAAAGAAAGAAAGAAAGAAAAGAACCACAAACTAAAAGAAACATGTTAAAGAAGCCTGTTTGTTTGCTTAGGTAAATCTTTATATCTCAATCATAAACCTAACATGTAAAAACAAAACTAAGAAATACAGTATGTTTCATAGTTCAATTTACTGATTCTGACAGTTAAAATTTTAGAGGAAATTATAAACACAGAACCAACAGTGGATAAAAGAAGCATTAATCAGGATACTAGTCAAGAAAATGCACTATCCATCCTCTGTTATAAACAAGATCCCAAATATCATATATTCAAATATCTAAATATATGTATCAGAGACTCATGAAGAAAAAATTGTAAAATATTTTATGTCATATCACTGATTGGATGAAATGCAATAGGATTAATACAATATTCCCCTTAAGTCAATTCACAAGATTCATTTATGTATTATCTACCAAAATAAGGTATGTATGAAACACATTTTATAAGCTCTTTTCCTCAAAGTAATACTCTAAAGGATGGAGTTTAAAATCAATATTTGAAAACTACTGTCAAAAACCTGGTCTATAAAAACCACCACATAAAAATAATACAGCAGTGATGGGCACCAGTAGCTTACTCCTGTAATCCTAGCTACTGAAGAGACTGAGATCTGAGGATCACAGTTTGGAGCTGGAGCTGTGGTTCAAGTGGTAGAGCTCCAGCCCTGGCCCTTAATTCACCCTGTATGACCAAAAAATTAAATTAAAAAAAGTTTAGACAAAGAACTTTACAACTTTGGTGGGGGGAGGGAGGGAAGGTAACAATGCTGGCTAGGAAAACTACTCATTACCTTACTCATGTAACTGTAACCCCTCTATACAGTATTTTTACAATAAAAGACATAAAAAAGGAAGAAAAATAATTTAGGCACCAGGCGCTGGGGGCTCACGCCTGTAATCCTAGCTACTCAGGAGGCTGAGATCTGAGGATCACGGTTCAAAGCCAGCCTGGGCAGGAGAGACCGTGAGACTCCTATCTCCAATAAACCACCAGAAAACCGGAAGTGGCGCTGTAGCTCAAGTGGTAGAGCGCTCGCCCTGAGCTGAAGAGCTAAGGAAAACCCCACACCCAGAGTTCAAGCCCCACGACCGACAAAAAAAAAAAAAAAAAAGTTTAGGCAAAGGACATACTACTGACCAAAAGAAAAAAGACCTGATCAAACAGCAAGTTTATGAGTGATCTTTTCTTTTTCATCTGTTACTATGATATGGTTTTTAAATATTTTAAATAATGTCATATTTAAAAATTTCAAATACACATTTACATTTTACAACTGAAAAGGTTTGTCTGCCCTGTACATGGCTGGGAACACAGGCCAGCAAGTTCTTCTAATCTATTGATTATTCCTCTATCCTGATGTTACTCAAACTTCAATAATTTGTGTTATCACCTCAACATCTGTCTTTGTTCCAAGTGTCTTTACTCTTTGAAAAATAACCTACACACTGCCAGGCACCAGTGGCTCATGCTTATAATCCCAGCTACTCAGGACACAAATCTGGGCCAAAAGTCCTCTAGATTCTTATCTCCAAACAAAAATGCACTCTCAAAAAAAAAAAAAAAAAGCCAGAAATGGAGTTGTAGCTCAAGTAGCAGAGAGCTAGCCTTGGGTAAAAAAGGTCAAGGATAGTGAGTGCTCAGGCTCTGAGGTTAAGACCCAGGAAAAGCACAAAAATAAATAAATTCAATAAATAATCACACACACAAACTTATCCCACTGCTTCCTCCTTAAATTACAGTTAAAATATACATAACAACATTTATCATCTTAATGTCTTATTTTAATCACTTTTTTCTTTTTGCACCAGTCCTCAGACTGTCCCTTAGCCTCTCTATACTCAACCACTTGAGCCACAGCATCACTTCCGGCTTTTTCTGTTTATGTGTACTGAGGAATGGAACCCAGGGCTTCATGCATGCAAGGCAAGCACTCTACCACTAAGTCTCATTCCCAGCCCCTTTATCACTTTTAAGTGTACAGTTCAATGGCAGTATACTTGCTCACAATGTTTTACACAAGCCACCAGTATCCATCTTCAGAACTTTCTTACACCAAACAGAAAATCTGTACCAATTAAACAGTAACTTTCCATTTCTCTTTCCCCTCACCTCAGGAACAACCTCCATTTTTCTCTGAGTTTAGCTATTTATTCTTAGACTCTTACAAGTAAGAGTCATACACAAATAGTCCTTTTGTGTTTGCTTATTTCACTACCCATGATGGGTTCAAGGTTGCCCATGGTATGACATGTATCAAAATGTGAACTTGCTTTTAATAGAAATGTCCTAAAATACTAAGATCTACAACCAACTCGATATGTTAGATTTGCATTCTCCTAACTGGCATTAAAATATCTATTTTAATTTAAATGTCCACTGAATATAATTTTAAAACATTAAATCACAAGTACTACATCAGCACATTTTAGACAATACTGTTGGAGGCCCTGGGCTCAATCCTTAGAACATCCAAAAACAAACTGGGGAGGTAAAGAGAGGGGAGAGAAGGAGAAGGGAGGGGAGGAGAGGAAAAAGATAATGGAACAAAACATACTCTATGTTCACCAGATAAGATTTTCCTACAAATCAAAATCAAGTGAAATATGACTAAAGTATAAAACAAAACTCATCATTCTTAAACTTTCCTAGATCAAATACTGCAAGTAGAAAAATAACTGTGGAGCTCATCTATATTGTTAGTCAATATGTATAATTTTATTGAAGTTTAAAACAATCCTGTTTTCCAAGTCTGAAAACTTAAGATACATTCAAATTTTCACACAGATAAGCACTGGGAAAAATAAAAGTTGTGAATACAAGTTAAAAACAACCAAATCTATCCGTTTTCAATAAAAACAAAAATAAATAAATTCCAACGGTGTGCGCACAGACACATGAACCTTCTAAAATAATCTAATGTTTGCAAAACCTGTCATTTGCAATGTTTAATTGTATTAAATTTGAAGGGCAATTAAAGAATTAGGAATGATTATAGATCAGTAACAGCAGGAAGTAATATGTACTGGGAGTGTCCCTGTGTCCGGCTTTATGTAACATCTAATGAGGTACTTATTACCTCCAGATTATCAATGCAAGAAAGAAATTTACTAATATCATGCTGCTAATGGGATTAAAAAAAAACAACCATGAACCCTGGCAATGAAGGATAAGTCATTATATACAAAGTAAAATATTTAATTACTTTAATTCAGTATAAAAACAGTATTTTGTCATGGTTATATAGCATTTTTTGTAAAATATTGTGAAAATAAATAATATGAAATATGCACTGGAACTGGAATTCTATGACTTTGGTTCCTACGTCCACTTTGCCACTAACTTTATCTTTATGACCACAGCAAAGTTATTTACTCTCTTTAGACTTTGTATTCTCAGTGATAATGTGATGCAACTAGACAGGATAATCCCAAAGACCTTTTCACCCCTAAAATCCTAAAGCTGTTTTTCAAATCTCAGTGATTTTAAGACTATCAGTGCCTTATAATGGCTCTGCCCAGTTTAGAGAAGCAACGGGAAGAATGTGAGGTTCTAGATAAAGATACAGGCTGGCTGTGCTAAGTCCACCAATTCTCCCTCTTTCTGTTGTTAAGCTTCTGTTCTCTGTTACATAACTTTGAAGCTGTCAGATCAAATTTTGTCAAATACTTCATGCTCTACCCATGAAATAAACCAAAAAGCCTAACTAGATTCTACATGACCGAGAAAGCTTAATGTAGCTTTAAGCCAACTAGCTCATGAAAAAATGGACACAGAATGGACAGCGAAGTGTAAAAAGTGTCCAAACTAATTTATAAATTAAGCAAATGGTATGCCCATTAATCCCTGCTAACCTTTGTAAAAACCTAACCATACTTCTTACATAAGAGCTCTAATACCCTCATCTGCACTAGCTATACTATCCATTATATAATAATTTTACCCCTTTTACTTAATTTTATAGAACCATTTGGGAAAAAACCATGTTCTTAAGAAAAAATATGAAAAAGAATTGGAAAACAAATTCCTACAATTGTGAGATTTCCCGTTATCCCTATTATTGGTGTCTACTGTTTGTCAAGTGTATTTTTAAAAGAGGGGAACATATTAACATATTTTATGACTAAAATATTGCATGATTTTCATAGGTTTTATTATTGCCTGGGGGCTTTGGAGGATCTAAGACAAAAATACAGGCATTTTTAAAAGATATCTCAGAGAAAACTAACTCATCCAATCCAAGTCGTGATTCTACCTCTCAAGACTATTTCTATCACTGATAACAAGTGAGGTAGATACTCAGGCAACACAATCCGCAAAGTTTTCAATATTTTACACAGAAAGCCAGTTCCTAACCTATGATTCTTCCTTTTTTCTTCACCTCTTAACAGCATTTCTTTCCCTTTCTAATACAGTTCCTGCACTAATCAGCTCTACTGATTTCTTTGCTTATCTGTTACTTTTCTAGCCCTCCAGTTATATTCAAGGCTAGACTCATTGAACCATTCACCTCTACTCAGAGCTCAGATTTTCATAATGACAAAATGAAGTGATTGAATAAAAAATGCTGTAACTCCCCAAAATCTCAGGTGGGTGAATGTTTACAATCTCTTCTTGTCTTTTGTGAAAGGAAAATGTTTAATTATGTATGAGTGAAGACTGCCTATAAGTTTGGAGGCAATGAGCAACCAGTTAACAAACTTCATACTTGTTACCTCCTTACTTAAAGCAGTAATCAAAACCATCTTTTGAATAATCACTAATCGAATACTGCATTTTGTGGTAAAATCTACTGTAAGCAATTCATATAAATTCCATGACACATTTTTTAATGCAAACCCATGAGGTAGGGTTTTTTTTAACTTGGCAGATGAGGAAACAAGAAACAAAGCAGTACAAAGCAATTAAGTTATCTGTTCAAGGACAAAGAACTACTAAGCAAGCTATACCTGATGTCTACTCCTCAATCACAACCTTATAGTAGCATCTCAGGGGTCCTAAGATGGTAAAGATTGACTAATGCTTATCAGGAAAGTCTTAAGTATTCTTTAAAACAAAAGGTTTAATTCTCTCTTCAAGTCCTAAAATACAGTGCCAGATAACCATCATTTAAACATTAAGGTACTTAGCAGGCATTTGGAATATTATAGTCTTTCAACGGCAAAAGCTATTACTGTGGCAAGATTTTGCATGTGCAAAAGTAGTTAGAATAAAACACAAGTGCTCAAAAAGCAAACTTAAATTACTAGTTGTGTAATTATAAACAAATTACTTGAACATAGGAACATGTAGAGGAAAAGGGTTACTTACTAAAGAAGAAATAAACTGAAACTAATGGCTGAACACATATTAAAACATTTTCAGTGTGCCAAGTGAAGTGGTGTTGTCTTTAGGCCAACAAAACCAAGGAGGATACTTCAGATCATGAATATGGGCAACAAAGATCCTCACACAAACACACACATACACAAAGTTTACATCTAAAAATGAAAACTTTAGAGGTCAATTATAATCAATATGATGCATAATCCACAATAGCAAATTCCATAATACAGACCAATTAAACAGTGCTTTTTTAAAGTAAAAATGCAAATAAACAAGTAGAGAGAATGAACAAATAATTCATAAAACAAGAAAAATAAACATCAAAAATGCTAAATTCTATTTTGAAAAAAATCTATGTGCATATAATTTAAATAAACTAATTTGTTAATAATACCGGCATGGATTTATGAAGAAAAACCTGAAAGGGATACACTATACTATTAACAGTATTCGTTAATTCTGTGCAAGAAGCGTAAAGGCTCAAGGTAAAAACCACTAAAGAAACTAGATTCCATCTGAGGCATGCTTCGTCTAGTAGCTCACTTTATAGAGCAGTCTTAGATGTATCTAATAGGCAAAATTTAGATTGCAGCCAGCACTCTACCTCCAAGGCAGGTTGACCTTCGAGGGGTTGACCTTTGAAGGGTTCACTTTGGAGAAGGAAAGCAAGATACACCTGGCTGAAATGAAATTCTGTGTCAACTAAGATGCTTAAAATGTTCCAGATAGTCAGAACATAGAATACCAAATGTTCACACCCAAGGGTGGATATTAAATCTTTAACTTACTATCTCTACATTACAAGCAAGACAGAATGCTACTTACATTCCTCTGAAACACTTACAAAGTCTAGCAATAAATTAACAGATGACCTTCAAGAGAGAAAGAAATAAAAGCAAACTTGAAACTGAAGAATCCACTTGACCCTAGTACATACTGTATTGCAATAAAGACAACATGTAACTCCACTACCTCATGACCCAAATTACTGAGTACTGCTTGTAATATCACAGAAACAATTTACAAAAGCTCAGAAAATGAACTAGTTAAATGACTATACCATGAAATTCTTTTAGTTTCAACATTAGACAACTGATCTAAAATTTATTTTATACTTAGTTTTTGATGCTAGTATTGGGGCTGGAACTCACAGGTGCTGTCCTTTAGCAATTTTTGCTCAAGGCTGGACTCTACCACTTGGGCCAAACTTCTACTTCTGGTTTTTGTGGTGGTTAATTGAGGGTAAGAGTCTCATGAGTTTTCCTGCCTAGGATAGCTTCAAACTGTAACCCTCAGATCTCAGCCTTCTGAGTAGCTAGGATTACAGCGTGAGTCACTGGCTCCTGTCCTATACCTGTCTTTAATACATCTGACTTCACAGGGTTTTACTAAAGTTGTCTGGGGTTTGACATAAGCCTGAAGGCTATAGTTTTTGGCTTTTACTTTTAAAAAGGTAGTCAAAACTATATGCTCAGTGTTGTATCTTTAATATAAAGTATCAGAGATTTGTCTCATTTAGAATCATGAAGGTTAATGTTTTAAATTTCAAGGAAATACATTTACATCTCACAACAGAAGCAAAACAAAATTTCATGCTTAGTTTTGCCACACTACCACCACTAAACCCTATTCCCTCATATTATTACTAAACTGCTATGGTTTGGAAAAATATCCCCCAAAAGGACAGTCATTAAAGGGTTAGTCACCAGTCTGTGGTGCTAGTGGGAGGTGACGGAAGCCTTAGGAGGCAGAGCCTGATGAGAGAAAGTTAAGTCTCTGTGATAGGAATGCCAGTAACCCAGCATTCAGCAGCTGGAGAAATCCTCTGTGCAACAGCTGGCAACAAGCACAGTGCTCAGCAGTCAGCAGCAGCCAATGTTACCATTCTTCAGCCTTAGGTATTGGGACCCTTGGGCTTTCAAGGCAGCTAGTCTAGTAGCTCTCAAGCCCTGGACAGCAGGATCCCTCAGCTTTCAAGGCCACACAGCTCCCAGATATTTTTCTGGCAACTGGGGCTTACATTCTCTTGCACGCTGCCTTCTATAGTTTATATGCCCTTCCTCTTGTTTGCTCTCTGCTACTCCTGACCGGCCACTATCTTCAGCTGCCTTCTTGCAACTAATGTCACCCCTTGTGTTACCAGTTCAGCCTGTTCTGCTTAAGATAAAAATCACAAGAAAAAAAATCCAGTCAAATTAGACTTATTGGGTCTAATGTTAAAACACCAGAGAACAAGGTATCTCCTGGATTGCACAAAAGTTAGCTGCTGAATAGCCTAGTTATATAGTGAAGAAAAAGGTATGGCATACAAATGAAGTACAGATTCCAGTCTACAACTTGCTGGCTTCTTGCTGAGATACTGAAGAGGTATCCTCCTACCCCATCTTGAGTGAGAAAAACTTCAGGGTCATCTATAGTTTACCAAGGCTCATCTTGCCTGGGGTGCTGTTTTCTAAGGCAGGCACAGGCTGTAAGCAGTGGTGATTTGGGCAAAGCCTGCTGGGTTAGGAAGAACGCAGTTAGAACAGTTACAGTGGCCCTTACAGCTGGAGTGTTCTCACAGTGATGGTAAGTAATCTGAAACAGCCACACTATACAAGGGCAAAAACAGCATCTACTGCTATTCAAAGACCAAAATGGTTCGCTCCCTGCAATTTTATTCACAAAAGGAGGGAATTTTTTAGGGCTGAGCACCAGTAGTTTATGCCTTTAATCTTAGCTACTCAACAAAGTAAGATCTGAGGATTAAGGTTTGAAGTGAGTCTGGGTAGAAAAGTCTTTGAAACTCAATCATCAATGCATCAGCAAAAAAGCTGATCTGGAGGCATGGCTCAAGTCGCAGAGTGCCAGATTTGAGCACAAAGCTAAGCTAGAGTTCAAAGTCTGAGTACTAGCACAAACCAAAACAAAAAAATTATAGGATTCTTGCAATAAAGATTTTAGTGCTCAACATTCTCAATAGCATTTCACAGTGCTTATCAACATTTAACAATGCTTAAGAGTGTTTTACTAACTCAAGCGCAGCGATGGGAAGGAGGGAATGAGAGGGAAAGAGGGAACAGCTTACACTAAGCAAAAGGAAAGAAATGTACATATCACTCAATGTGGAAGAAACAGTTGTATTGTCAAACTTCATAGAATTCACAAACATGATAGACCATAATGACAGAAGGAAGGAAGGAAGGAAGGAAGGAAGGAAGGAA
>NW_012267299.1:1819469-1823337 GCF_000151885.1 Dipodomys ordii
AGGAAGGAAGGAAGGAAGGAAGGAAGGAAGGAAGGAAGGAAGGAAGGAAGGAAGGAAGGAAGGAAGGGTCTTAAGAGCGCCAACTGTTAGGGTATAACCAGGCCACACAGCATATATGTGAATGAGGAAACCTTGGATAATTTCAATCCCTGGCCTTCATTAGTCACTCCAGTCAGCCTCATATGTAAAACATTGAGTCTTGTAAATAAATTTTAAAAAAAAAAAAGAGTGCTTTACTTCTGCTCCAGCGCCCCAGAGTTTGGTTTCTCTATCTGTGTCAACCAAAGGTAGGCCTGTGAATGGGGATACTGGGATCTCAGTCCCTTTTTCTCTCCACTTCCTAGCAACCATTAAGTGAACAGCTTTGTTGTCTTATGGTGATGGTGTCTCACCACAGGACCAAAGGCAGAAGAGCAAGTGGGCATGATCTGAACACCTCTGAAACTGTGAACCTTTTTTCTTTTTGAGCTAATTATCTCAGGCATTTTGTCATAGTGATCTAAAGCTGTCTAACACAATAACTAAGATTGCAACCAAGGGCTGTTACTCCCTGTAGAGCATCACACCAATAGAAAGCAGCTGTCTCTGAACCACAGCCCCAGCATTTCTTGTTCCTTTCTAGGTCTCTCCAAGTCTATACTTGAAGACAGAGCCTATGTACACACTTACTCTTGCTACATTTTTGCAAACCCACGTGTGTGTATGTGTATGTGTGTGTGTGTGTGTGTGTGTGTGTGTGTACTGGTGCTGGGGCTTGAACTCAGGACCTGGGTGCTATCCCTGTGCTTTTTTGCTCAAAGCTAGTATTCTACCACTTGAACCTCAAATGCACTTCTGGCTTTTTTGTTAAATGGTTAATTGGAGATAAGAGTCTCAAAGACTTTCCTGCCTGGGCTGGCTTTGAACCATGATCCTCAGATCTCAGCCTCCTGAACAGCTAGGATTATAGGTGTGAGCCACCAGTATTATTTTGGGGGGAGGGGATGATACTTGGATTTGAACTCAGGGCCTGTACTTGCTAGGCAGGCACTCAACCACTGGAGTCTTCTTACTTTCATGATTTTGAAATAAGATCTCACATTTGCCCAGGCTGGCCTGGACTATGATCTTATTTATGTTTACCACATAGCGGGAATGACAGCTATATCCAGCTTTTATTGAACAAGATAGGGGTCTCATTTTTGCCTAGGCTGACTACAAACCACATCCTCTTGATTTCTGCCTTCCAAGTAGCCAATGTTATAGGCATGAGCCACTACACCCAACTGTATTTTTAAAATATACTTATCAAAGCCAGGTGCCAATGGCTCACGCCTGTAATCCTAGAGCACTAGCCTTGAGTGAAAAAGCTCAGGGACAGCACCCAAATCCTGAGTTCAAGTCCCACAACCAACAAATACATATATTTATATACGTATATATGTATATACGTGTATATTTCATATTGTCTATGTACTAACAGTGAACAGGCTGAGAAAGAAACCAGGAATGACAGTTCTATTCACAAAAGCCTCAAAAAAGTATAATTTTGTATAAACTTAATTAAGCAGGTAAAGGATCTCTATAAATAATACTATAAAAGTTTGAGGAAAAAAAATGAAGACTCCAAAAGATGGAAAAACCTCCAATTTTCATAGATTGGCAAAATCGGTATTGTGAAAAATGGTGTACTACCAACAGCAATCTACAAGTTTTATGCAATACCCATAAAAATCCCAACTAATTTGTTGTGGAAATAATAAAACTCATATGAAAGCATAACAGACCACAAATAGCAAAATAAATCTGAGCAAAAAGCCTAACATTGAAGGAACACAATACTAGCATCAGATTCTACTACAGAGCCACTGTAACAAAAACAGCATGGTTCTATCAGAAGCAGATATAAAGATCATGGAATAGAAGACACAGAAATAAAAAAATATTTTTTAAAAAGGGAGCAAAAAGCATACAGTGAAGAAAAGATGGCCTTTTTAACAAAGGGTGCTAACAAAACTGGTTATCAATAAGCAAAAGACTAAAACCAGACCCCTATCTAATCAGGTAGAAAATCAACTCCAAATGGATCAAAGAGCTTAATTTAAGACTTGAAATCGTAAAACTACTATGGGAAAACATCAGAAGAAAAAGGCATAGGTAATTATTTTCTGAAGATGACTACGTTCAGCAAGTAAGAGCAAGGGATAAATGGGAATGCATTTAGTTTCTGTAAACAAAAAAAATTAAGAGAATTCAGAGACAACAAAATAGAAAGTCTTCATCAGCTATTAATCCTTTATCAGTTGTAATAGGAAGCATATTTCTGTGAGAGAGGGTATATGATATGGCATCACTTGTTTGTAGAAAATTAACCATTTGACTAAATAGAAAAAGGATTAATGTATTTAAAAGGATGACAGGATTTTTACTTTCAAAAAATTCCAAGTATTAAACCTTTTGTTTTCTCCATATCAGTCCTTCGGTAAATATCCCACTTTTACATTAAAAAAATTGCAATTATTTGACTTAATTTATGATCACTTATTTAGGTCAATGTTGTTACTCACTCGAGTTATTTCTAAATTCCTCAAACTGATCCTCATCCTAAGTTTAAAGAAGAATCCACTATGTCTACTATTAGTTTTCTGTGAAACACTAACCTGTTTTCCTTTGCTTGTACTGGAAGTCTTACTACAAATGGATGTATCCTAGGTTTCTCTCACCATGTCATTCCGTTTCTCACCTTACACAAGCCAAGGCAAAAACTAAAATGCTTGAGTCCAGTCCATTCAACAGTAGTCACTAAAAGCTTCCCTTTTGTAAATGTTCCATGGGGTAACAAAGACTTGCTCTGTAAGGTAACCTGCACATCCTACGATGGGCAAAAATTTTAAAACTAAAAAGTATATGGCAGGCACAACAAACCCAGACCGGTTTTGGAGAATTCCTTCCTGGGCTCCAATGTATGCATGCATTATGCAACAGCCACCATTCCAGATGTTAATCCCTGGCTGTGATGCAGTGATAAAATACCAGTGCCCAGTACATAATCCACTCGGTGCTTAGGCAGTAAGTACATCTGGAAGGAAATCGATTAAAACAAGAATCGCCAAATTCTCTGGAATCTGAAATAACAGATGGTGTTAACTAACAGTTCTGCAGAGAATCACAATTAATATTCTCCCTTGGGGTAATTTTCAGTGACACATACCTCCTCTCCGCACCTCCATCCATATATATATATATATATATATATATATATATATATTCATAGATAGATAGATAGAATCTCCCCAAGGTGTTTCATGTTTGGATTTTTACAAGGATCTCCCGGAGGAGGACAGAACCCGCATCAGGTGGTTTTCCCAGAGCCGACTCCTGCTACGATGCCCACACTAATCTCCACAATCTGACAAGCGAGGGGGATGTTTTTGTGCAGTGTTAGGGATCCAGGTCACCGCAGACCCCGGAGCCTCACGCCCTCCAGGCTTCATCCTCCCCCGCCCCGGGGCCAGGCCTTGGGGGAGCCTGCACAATGGACGGCCGAGAGCGAAACTAGAACGAAATTGCGGGGATCCGGATGGCGCACGGGGACCGCGGGGAGGACGCCCCTCCGCGGTGGTCCCAGGTCCCCCCGCGAGGCCCGGCTCGGCGGGCCCGCCGCTCAAGCCCTCCATCTCCCCAGCCCGCTTCCCGAGCCTCGGCGCCCGGTAGAGAAGAAGAAGGAAAAAAAAAGCCCACGTTCCAGGTGGGGAAGGTGGGAGGGCAGAGGGGGCTCCCCGGCCGCAGCCACGACACCCGCGGCCACGGGGAGGCGGCGGCATCCCCTCACACAAGATGGAGTCGCCGGCACACCTGGAGGCGCCCCCAACCCCCGCCGGACCCCGCG
>NW_012267299.1:1823652-1918101 GCF_000151885.1 Dipodomys ordii
CGGATAACGGCCGGGTATTAAAGAGTGACCTTGGCTTACGTGTAAAAATAGATGCGGGTAAGCCGCGGGGGCTACGGCGCGGAATCTGCGTACTGCGTGAATGTCACCCTTGGTAGAATCGCGTTTGCGGAGTTCCGCCCCAGCCTGCGCCCGCCAGGCCTGAAACGGCCCGCGGTGGTCGCGGCCATCCCGGCCTAGGATCGGGGGATGCTGAGGGCGCCGGCCTGCGGGGATCCTGGGGCTCCGCCCCGCCCCACCGGCGTGCTAAACACGCTGCCATCCTCGCGGGTGCCTGCGAGAAGGGAGACCCCACTGACCCGACACGATGTGGAGATAGTGGGGACCACCACGTTCCCGCCCGGACCCTACCTGTTTGGGAATCTCACGTACACAGACTGACCCTGACCCCAGAGAACCGCCTCCCCTCCTCTTCCCCTCCCTCCCCTCCCCCCCCTTTCTCCCCCCCCCACCACTGCCCAAGGCCTTTTAATTCTATTCTCACTGAAGGAAAACAAGCTTGCCCGCATTCATATTATGATAGCTTTTCTTCAGAAGTATGCAGGCCTTGGTTTAAATGACTTTTTAATAAAAAAAAAGAAAAAGTGATGACAAACCATATTGGATTTAAGTAATTTTAAACCCTAGACAATAAGTTCACTCAAGACACAGCATTATTTTCAGCTCATCCGGATAGATTTGGAATTGCTTCTTTCATTCCTGAGAAGTTATATCATAGTTACAACACCAACCTTTTACGAATGATCAGCAATACCGGTAAATACTTTGGCTAATACTTTTGGATATAGACTTTTTTTATAACTCTGATTTTTTTAAAAAAATTTATAAGTAGACCTTTCTGCCCTCGAATTGCACATTACAGCTGTTGTGTTTCAATTTGTAATTTCTAGCCTGTAGAGATCTTAAATGTTACACGTAAAATAATTAACACTTTTGGTGGAACTGAACAATGGACTTGAATTAACTGAGCAGGAATTTTGAGTAATTGAGTTCTCTCTACAATTAATCATGAATAAATAAGTTATATAACTTGAATTTACATTTCTAGAGCTGCTATTATCCCCAGGGGAATCCCAAGCAATTACCACATTAGGAAGATTTTGTTTTTGTCTTCCAGACTACCCTGCAGGTGTTGGAGTAAAATGATTATAATATTTAAAATGTCTAAATGGAATTGGCATTTTAGCTATTATTTTAGAAATCTGTGGGAACGTGTGCTTCAGAAGCAAGTTCACAAATGCCTGGCCACTGATAAGTAGGAGCATAGAGGATTCTTGTGGCAAGCATGTACATGCTGAGACCTACTCAAGAGGTGCTATGTTTTGTCCTACCTCTGAACGAGAAGATAAGGACTTAGCTTTTCATGACCACACTGGAGCTTGATTCTCTTCTCTACTTAAAACATGACACCACTTTCAGAAAGAGAGATATTACCATTTATGTCCCTCTTTGGCTAAAATATATTAAATCTTGCTTGTGTTAATCAGATAATAGCTACCAAAATATTTTAAAATATGCTTTGAGGCTTTCATATGAAGTTTTTGGAGGCTATTGCTCTGGATTTTATTGTATATGCTTACTTTAATGGTTGTGTTATGGCATAAGTAGAAGAAAATATGTTAAGGGGACATATCTTTAACCAGAATTCTATTTTGCCTTTATTTGATTATATTTTTGCTTTAAAGCCCTAAGACATACAACATACCCTGTAACTTTATGCTTTTGTGATTTTTTTTTTAATCTAGGAGAGAGTATATTTTGGCTTGGTTTAGGTTGAGTAGAGTTTTGGGTTTATACTAGGATTTAAACTCTGGCTCACTCAGCTTATTCTGCTGGTGATCTATCACTTGAGCCATGCCTCCAGTCCTTCTAGGAGAATTTTCCTGGGCATGAACAGAAAACTAAACCTATTATTAGAAAGAAAACATGTGAGACTTCCTCTGATATATATTTAAACAGATTTTTATAACTTGTTGGTTTTTGAAAAGTTCACTTTTTTTAAGTCTTTTGGGGCTAATTGCTCTTCAACTTCCTTTTTAAGGTTGCTAGATTTTTTTTTTATTTTTGAAATATATACAAAACGTATGTGTGTGTGTTTTGTTTGTTTTGAGGGCTTCACTTTTTGTTTTTGAAAACATAGTCTTGGGCTGGGAAGGTGGCTCAGTGGTAGAGCGCTTGCCTTGCATGCCTGAGGCCCTGGGTTAGATTCCTCAGCACCACATAAGCAAAAAGAAAAAAGCCGGAAGTGGCGTTGTGGCTCAAGTGGTAGAGCGCTAGCCTTGAGCTGAAGAGCTGAGGGACAGCGCCCAGGCCCAGAGTTCAGGCCCCACGACTGGACCCAAAAAAAATAAAAAATAAATAAAAATAAAAAATGAAAACATGGTCTTGCTATGTAGCCTGTGCTGGTATTAAATTTCCCACCCTCCTGCCACTGCCTCTCAAAAGCTGGGATCAGAGGCATGCACTCACTTTTGTGTTTATTGATTGATTGAAAGATAACATTTCATCACAAAACATTCACCACCATCTTTGACCCTGTACTTGGACTGAAATTGTGTGTGTGTGTGTGTGTGTGTGTGTGTGTGTGTGTGTGTTTCATACAGTCACAGAAAGATGGCTTTAATGACAAAAGTCATCCAGGGATTTCTAGACCTAAACTAAGAGCCAATCAGCTAACTAAACTAATTCTATCAGCAATGGCAGTAGGTGGCTAAGAAGGCAAGCCTCCCTCCTCGTATTAAAAGCAAAGGAACTCAAGTGTTCATTTTCTCCCGTGCTGTATAATGAAACATCACAGAAATGGTTTCAGAATTTAAAACAGTCTTATAATTGTGCTTTGTCAAACACTACTAATATCTTCAGATTTCAACTTTATATGTACTGGGAGGAAAAAAGGCTGAACAAGAAAATAATAGGTTTGAGAAGCCCAGTGACTTTGTTTCTTTGCATTTTATTTGGTTTAATACCAAGTAGAAATTTAAGAACCAAGGACTTTGGTAATGTGACTGGGTTTAAGAGAAATAATGTGGTGCATTTCATGTTACTAATAAAAATTACAGATTTATATCCACAGTAGATACTACAAGTTTCCTCATCAGTGTTTTCCCCCTTTTTTCAGGTATTCCCCCTTTATTCAGAGAGGCAATGTGCCCAGTTCAAACAGTTGTCTCCCTCAGGCTTTTGGAGCTGGGCTAGCCATTTGGCTATTTTAGCCAATGAAATATAAATGGAAAACAAGTATGGCTTCCAGTAAAGTTTTTGATATTTTTTATCAATAGGAATATATTCAACTGGCATATAATGTTATCACTATATGGTTATATCAACATAGCAAATACGTACAGAATAGAGAAGTATGTATAACTTTGAGTTTTAATAGACAACCAGAAGGATCATAATGTAGTCAGTGACCCAGAAATTAGAGTATGAAGTCAATATAGACAACAACCTGGCCAAACATATCAAAAGTGATGAAACTGTGAATGTATAACCCATAATATCACCCCAGTAAATTTATCCCCCTCCCCAAATCCTTTAAGATGAAGAAAGGGAGAAAAGGAAAAGGCTGGGTGTGGTGGTCGCACCTGTAAATCTGCTACTTGAGGAGCTGAGGTAAGGAACTGGAAATTTTGAGGCCAGCAGGGGCAAAAGCTCTAGCCCTTAGGAAAAAAACAGTAGTGGTAAAGCTCTTGGTGAAGGAATTTGATACTTGGTCTAATTAGATTTTTAAGACTAGATTAGCAACTTAAATATACTGCCATCAATCTGTACATATTTTCTCATCTAAAAAAATATTTACAGAAACTGGCTCCCTATCACTTTATACCAATATCAACTCCAAATGGACGACTGAAACCTTGAAACTACTACAAGAAGGAGTAGGAGAAACATTAGAATTTATTGGCATCAGCAGTAACTTTCTGAGTAGAGTTCCAGGGATTCTTTAATTCCATTTTGTCTATTGAGTTTTACATGCTATGAAACATCCAGATGGTTAAAAGTTGGATATTAGGAACACTGCAGTAGGGAAAGAGCTAAGCTCAATTCAGATTTGTTCAAAGGTGATTGGGGAAAAAAGGGGAAAAGGGAAGGAAAATGAACTGAGCTAGAGCAATTATAGCAGTCAACAATTACAAAACAGGGGCAAGAGGACTGGTCACTGTCTATGCTAATTATTGTTGCTCAAAGGTAGCCTTTTCCCTTTCCCTGGGAGACTAGGAGATAGAGACCAGAGACAAAGAAAGAGAGGGGAAGAAATCCTTCCTGATGATTACATTCAAATCCAGCTTTCACGTCCTTAAAGACACTGTAGGGTTGGTTGTAGGAGATACAGCTATATCTCAAAGCAACCAGGAAGGATTTATAAGTCTAAGAGTTTTATTTGCACAAACTCCAAGGAAAGGATATCTAGGGCCTATGGCTAGACATTGGCTGAACAAATGATACATTTTCTCCACATACCTGGGTGTTTCCAGACTGGAACTCAAGATGGGTCATGTCATAAGGGGCATACAGCCTCAGTGTACTGGAGGAAATGCCAGAGTTTGGTCTAGTGCTTAGGGGAGGGATTTGCATGGAGATTTTTGTGCCAATAGTTGCCGTTCTTAGAGCCAAAACAGTAGAGATCAAAAAATACAGGCCAGGCTGAGTGGGATCTCTTCCTCTGCTCAACTGGATAACATCCCTGTACTTTAGGCCTCCTATGATATCCGAAGCAGAGTCTAGTCGACTTATTTGGAATCACCTTCAGTGGAGCCCTTTAACAAGATATAACCCATGCTAATTGAAAACTAACTTAGGTTTCTAGTGGCCTAGTCCACATTTTGAAGACACTGTTATGGAAATACTCTATTAGCCAAAACCAGTTTGCTATCATCAGAAGCATTGCCATTCATCCTCTACCCATCCCTCCCCCACTTGCTAAAATAAAAGAATATTGCAATGTAGAAGACAGCCACACTGCTACTTGATTTTCTATCTTTTCAGTTATCTGAACAAGAGATGTCATTAACAGCTGACTTCTGTCCTATAGATAAGGCTGGAACTAAGCTTGCTAGTAAAACAGACTACAAACACCAACCAAGCAAAACCTTCCTTATATTCTGGCTCAAAATGACAGGAGAGAAAGATGAAGTGATATACTCTATTTTGGAAAGGAGAAAAATGGAGAGACAGGAACAGAGATGAACTTTCAAGGCACACAAAGCACATCCCATCCCATTGGGAAAGGAGGTGTCCTGCCAGGGCTTAGGGAAGGACAATCTGCTTCCCCCACATCCAGGCTGAAACAATGCACAATGCCTCTCAATTTTTCAGCTTGGCCTTGGTCTGTAAATGCCCCAGTGGAACTAATTAGAGCTAAGGGACAGGGATGGAAAAGGGCCTTCACTGTGGGGCCAGCTGCCTTGGCTTTACAGTGTTTTTGTTTATTGGGTTTTTTGTTGTTGTTGTTTGTCAATTGTTGGGCTTGAACTCTAGGCTTGGTGATGTCCCTCAGATCTTCAGCTCAAGGCTAGCACTCTACCACTTGAGCCACAGCACCACTTCCGGTTTTCTAGTGGTTAATTGGAGATAAGAGTCTCACAGACTTTCTTGCCTGAGCTGGCTTTGAACCGAGATTCTCAGATCTCAGCCTCCTGAGTAGCTAGGATTACAGGCGTGAGCCACCAGCGCCTGGATATTGTTTTTTTGTTTTGTTTTTGCCGGTCGTGAGGCCTGAACTCTAGGCCTGAGCACTGTCCCTCAGCTCTTCAGTTCAAGGCAAGCACTCTACCACTTGAGCTACAGTGCCACTTCCAGCTTTTTCTGCTTATGAGGAATTAAACCCAGGACCTCAGGCATGCAAGGCAAGCCCTCTACCACTGAGCCACTTTCCCAGCCCCTTTACAGTGTTTTACAAGCTCGAGTGTAATAACAGAAAAGCCTTGAGTTTTCTACCTCTGAAGATTCCAATCCAGGAGATCTAGAATGCAGCTGACTAAATAATCTGCATTTTACTTATTTTTAAGTTGTATTTTAAATGAATATATACTCGATGCATGCCGTTCGGGCTAGAATGAAATGATCTGGTAGGAGTTGTGGCTTATACAATTATGGTATCTGTTATAGCCTAACCATCTCAAGCATTTGTCCTTTCTCTGTGATGAGGACACACAAGCTCCTCTCTCTTGCTATTCATTCGTATTATCTGTGGTCACTTTAGTGTGCTCTAGCACATCAGAATTCATTCCTTCTAATTGTAACAAATCTCAGCCCTTCACAGGCCTGCCCTTGTCAGCCTTGGTATCCAGTTTTCTACTCTCTGCTTGTTTAGATTCAAATAGGAGTGAGATCATGTAGCAGTTACCTTTATCTCACCCGAATCTGCACTTCAAACAAGCTCCTCAAGTGTTCTTTTTTTAATCTGAAATCAATAGCTGGTGACAAATGGGAACAAAGTCAGCTACCTATGGAAAAGTGAAGGAATTTTAACTTCTGATTTTTTTCCATATGTAGAAAGGTATAATATTTACAGGGGAAAAAAACATAAGGTCTTTTAATAGTACACACAGCTCAGTGAGTTTTTACTATGTAGACACGTAGATAAATGATGATGGCTGGAAATGAATAGCCATATGGCCCAAGTTCACATATTGAAATATTTTTATTCATTGTCCCCATTGTGATGATGTTAAGAGGTAAGATCTTTGGGAAGTCAGTAAGATTAGGTCATGAAGTTGCCCTCCTTATGAATGGGATTAGTGCCTTTCTGCCAATTGTAAAAGAGTTTGCTTCCTGGACACACCCATGCTGGCACCCTGATCCTGGACTTCCAGCTCTCAGAACTGTGAGAAATAGATTTCTATTGTTTATGAGTCATCAATCTAGGATACTTTTTTTTTTATTTTGGGGTTCTAAGGATATTGAGCCTTTTAGGAAAGTCTTCAACCACTGTCTAGTATTTTTTTTATAGGAGCATGAACAGGCTAAAACAATCACTGAAGTAAGATAGAGAACATTTCCAACACCCTCTAAGGCTCATTCTCTCATTTCCCTTCTCCATAATATCTCCACATAGAGGGAACTATTATTCTGACATTTGATATAGATTTGACTGATTTTGAGCTTCATATATATTGAATAGTAAAATATGAACTCTTTTATATGAGGGTTCTTTTGTTCAATATTACATATGTAAGATTCATTTTGTACTGTTGAGTGTAGAAAAACCTACTTTTGCTTTCTTTGTGGTATGTCATTGTATAAAATACAATGATTTATTTACCCCTTTGTTGTGGGGCATCAATCACTTTAAGATTATTTGGCTTTATTCATATGAATTTCTGTAAATAGTTAAATTTTTATATACATTGTTCTGAATTTGTAAATCAGTTTGGAGAGCATTGTCACATTTTTTTTAAATTTCCTCCTCCTTTTCATAAATGTTTTATAGGCCTAGATTCTGCATAAAAGACAGAACAAGCAATATTTGTCTTTGCCAGTTAGGCTGATTTCCTTTTTTTTCCCCTTTCTTTCTTCCTTCCTTCCTTTCTTTTTCTTTCTTTCTTTCTTTCCTTCTTTCTTTCTTTCTTTTTTTTGGTGCCAGTGCTGGGACTTGAATTCCAGGCCTGGTTGCTGTCCCTGAGCTTCTTTTGCCCAAGGCTAGACCATTTTAGTCACAGCTCCACTTCTAGCTTTTTTTTTTTTTTTTTAAGTAGTCTTAGTGGAGATAAAAGTTTCACAGACTTAACTGTCCAAGTTGGCTTCAAACTGTGATCCTCAGATCTCAGCCTTCTGAGTAGCTAGGATTATAAGCATGAGCTACTGGTGTCTGGCTGGCTGATTTCTTTTTTTTTTTTTTTTTTTTTTTTTTTGCCAGTCCTGGGACTTGAACTCAGGGCCTGGGCACTGTCCTTCAGCTCTTCAGCTCAAGGCTAGTACTCTACCATTTGAGCCATAGCATCATTTCTGGCTTTCTCTACTTATGTGGTGCTGAGGAATCGAACCCAGGGCCTCATGCATGCAAGGCAAGCACTCTACCACTGAGCCACCTTCCCAGCCCCTGGCTGATTTCTTTTAACACGATGTCTTCCAGTTTCTTATATATTCCTGCAAACAACAGAATTTCATTCTTCTTTATAGTTGAATGATACTCTATTGTATATGGTACCACATTTTCTTTATCCATCTAGTAGTTGATGGATTCTTAAGCTGATTCTATAGTTTGGCTTTGGTGAATGGTGCTATGATAAACATGGATGTGGAGGTACCTCTATTGTATGCAGATTTACAATCCTTTGGATATATGCCCAGGGGTGTCATAGCAGTTTCATATGGTAGTTTTATATTTTAGTTTCTTGAGGAAGCTCTGTAATGATTTACATAGTTGTACTAATTTACATTCCTACCAATAACGTATGAGGATTCCTTTTCCAATATCCTTCTCATAAAAGATTTCACCCTTTCGGCTCTCTGTTCTTCAAATTTGTCTTTGAGTGATTTCATATCATCTTTAATTTACTTCTTGTTAGGTTTCTTTTGTGAAGCTTGTTTCTGATACTTGATGATGGGCTCATGACAGTATCCACACCAATGATGACAGTTCTTTTGGTACCTTTACCCTGGAGGCCTTCTGTGGAGGCATTTCTATTAAGTGAGTCATCAATGTTACCTCTGTCCTACTGTCTATGTTACCCAATACCTCCAGGCACAGCTCATTATCTCCTGGATCTTGCAACTACTGGAGAACAGATCATCATGGCTCTTGAGCTTCCTTAATCATGATGGTGGCTTAAGGGAGACCATAATAGTGCTAGCTTAGTATGAGCTGAGAGCTCAGAGCAATTGCAGGGCTGCTTAGAGTAGTGCTGGGGGGTGGGGGGCGGGGACGACAACAATGAGCTAGAAGAAAAAACTCTCCCTCCTCCTAGTAGGACACATCCAATCTCTTAACATTATTTCTGTAAGGTCCACTCCTGGATGGCTAGCAGACTCCACCTTCCTCGCAGCAAAGTCTCCACCCAGTACCTTCGTTACCTAGGCAACTGGGACACCTGGAAGAGGTCACATCTGCATCTGCTGAGGTCACATCTGAATTTGATGTGGCCACACCTTTCTCCGCCCATACCCTAGATAAGGCCTAGCCCACGCCCAGACGCCCTCTGTCTGCTCTCTCTCTGCTCTTTTCTAGCTCTTTTCTCTTTCCTCTCTTTCCCAGCTCGCCCAGCTCTCTTTCCCAGGCCTTTCCCCACCGCGTGGAGGACCAACATGGCCTGGTGCCAGCCCGAACGATGAATAAACCTACCACTTACCTGAATACCACATGCGTGGTGCTGTTCTTACTCGGTTACCTCTTTTTAAATGGTGCCGTGACTCAGATTCGAACCAAGGTGCTGCTGTTCTTACTCGGCTCTTTTTAAAAACCCAACAGTTTCCATCTGTGTCTCCTCTGTTTTCTAGGTGAGATATACTCAGTATTGGACATTTCTTCATGTGTTTATTGCTCATTTGTATTTCTTTTGAGCAATGATGTTTAATTTTTTTTACCCCTTTATTAACAAGATTGGTTGTCCATTTAGTATTTAATTTTGGATATATACACATGATAATAATCTTTTTTTCTGATGAATAATAGCTGTAGGTAGGTTTGATTCTGGCAGTTGTTTCCTTTGCTGTACTGTTTAATTGGATACAATCCCATTTGTCAAATATTATTATTAACATTATTGAGTCTTTCAATTCTTAACTATTGATGTTTTCCATTTATTAAGTATAGGGCTTATAGCATTCAGTGTATAAGGCTTTCATTTCTTTAAATTTATTCTTAAGTATTTTATTCTTTTTTTTGCTATTGTTCATGACATTGTTTTCTTGGCTTAATTTACATTGCTTATTAATTTCATAGTTTGTTTCCACTGCTTTAGTTGATTGTTCATTGCTACTACTATACAGAAATATAAGAGATTTATGGATTTCACCCTGCAACTTTGATTATTCATGAGCTCACATAGCTTATACGTGTGTTGTGTGTGTGTTTCCGATGTACAATGTCAGGACACCTACAAATATACATTTTATTTTCTTATCTCCAATCCTGATTTCTTTCATTTCATTTTGGTACTCAATTGCTCTGGCTACTATTTCAGTACCATGTTTAATAGGAGTAATGAAAGGAAACATCTTTTTTTTTTTTTTGGTATGTCCTTTCTTTTTTTTTTAAATTTAATTTAATTTTATTTGTGAACATACTGTACAGAGGGGTTACAATTACATGGGCAGGATAATGCGTACATTTCTTAACAAGCATTGCAGCCTTCTCCTTTGTTTACCCTTCACATCCCTTCCCAGCCTCCCCCCTCCCCCCTCAATCCCAATCCTTCTGAAAGGAAACATCTTTACTTTGTCTCTAGTCTAGGAGGAAAACTGTAGTCTTTCACCTAACTGAAATCTGGTGCTAGCTGTGGGTTTTTTACAGATGTCCTTCGTTAGGCTGACAAAATTCCTTTTTATCACATTTTGTTAATTTTTTTATGATGAAAGACTATTAGATTTTGTGAGATATTTTTCTGTCTTTGGAGATTATTCTGTGACTTCATTTTATTCTGTTAGAATGGTGTATTGCATAAATAAGTTTCATATGTTAAATTAACCTTGAATGGTGGTTGTTGTTGTTGTTGTTGCTTGCTGGTCTTAGGGCTTGAACTCAGGGCTTGGGCACTGACCCTGAGCCTCTCTGCGCTCAAGACTAGCACTCTGCCACTTAAGCCACAGTGCCACTTCGGGCTTTTTTTTTTTAGTAGTTTGTTAGAGATAAGAGTCACAGACTTTCCTGCCCTGGCTGGCTTCCAATCTTGATCCTCAGATCTTAGCCTCCTGAGTAGCTAGGATTACAGGTGTGAGCCACTGGTACCTGGCTTATTATTCTTTTTATATGATGCAGAAGTTGTGTTTTCCAGTAGTTGTTGAGAATTTTCACATCAGGTTTTCTTTCTTTGTAGTTACATGTGTGTATTTTCATTATACTTAAAACGTTTTAAAAGCTAGTAATGAACTCATGCAAAGATTTTTATTTTCCTAAACAGTGTTGTTGTTCTGTTGTTGGCTTTACTTTTAACTAATTTGAGACAAATTAATTAACCAAGTCATTAATGAATTAATAAATTCATGATCCTCCAGATTCAGCCTCCTGAGTTCTGGGATTATAGGTATACAACATCACATATAGCTCTTGGAGTATTTCACTGATATTGTACTATGATAGTAATAGCCAACTATATATTAAGTGCTGCTAACTTGTACTAACTTTACCTTCATATCAGCACTATCTTCTTTACATTATCACTGCTCACATCCTTCCCTTGTTAGACTTTAAAATTTTTGACATGTTGATAGATGTAAAATTTTTTTTAATAAAATGCTCTATAAAATATATTTGAGCCAGATGCTGGTGGCTCAAGCCTGTAATCCTAGCTACTCAGGAGGCTGAGATCTGAGATTCATGGTTCAAACCCAGCCTGGGCAGGAAAATCTGTGAGACTTCTATCTCCATTAAAATACTCAGAAAAAGCTGGAAGTAGCACTGTGGCTCAAGTAGTAGAGCACTAGTCTTGAGCAAAAAGAAGTTCAGAGACATACCAAGGACCAGAGTTCACACTCCAGGGCTGGCATACACAAAAGAAAGGAAAAAGGAAGAAAGGAAGAAAGACTGTATTTCTACTTATTGACTGTCTATTTCTTATAAATAAAAGAGAACACTTACATGTGTATGTTTATATAAAGTATATTTTAAATACTAATAAATTTGGAATCACTGTTTAAAATAACATAGTGAGGTATAAAAACAAAATGGCAAAAACACATGGTTTGACAAATGTATGAGAAAAGTCTAAAAAACATGATGGAATTGATGCAAAAATCAAGCTCCAGGGTCGGGGACAGGAAGACATTAATAAGCACTGCTGGAATTTTGGTGGAAGTGAAGGGATCAGAGAAGCTGCCAGTTGGTCAAGTAAGAAGGACTTCAGTGAATCTCTGGGAAGCCTTTGGTCTTCTTGTGACAAAGACTTAAAGGTAATACCCTTAGACATAACTCAATGAACGAGGTCAAGAAAGGGACAACCTTGGTCTTTCTTACTGGCATCGCCTGAGGAATTTGCCAATATAAAGACCTAGCCAGGTGCTCGTGGTTCAGAAGCTGAGACTCAAAGGATGGAGGTTCAAAGCCAGCCTAAGAAGAAAACTCTGAGTCTTATCTCCAATAAATCATACACTGGAACGTACGGCTCAAGTGGTAGAGCATTAGCCATGAGCAAGAAAGGCAAGTGAAAGTATGAAGCCCTGAGTTCAAGGCTCAGTACTAGCATCAATAAAATAAACTAAAAATAATTTAAAATAAAATAAAGGACCTAGGTTGTACCTCACACCATTTAAGCCCATATCTCAGATTCTTGCAGGCAGATAAAGTTGAAATTCCACAAAGTGAATGTTGATATATACAAAACATCCAACAACACTGAGTAGGAAAGTAAGATTTATTTTATTTTATTTTATTTTATTTTATTTGTTCCAGTTGAGAGCACAACTGGAACACAGCTCCACTTCCAGTTTTCTTTTACTTTTTTTTTTTTTTTTTTGGGTCCTGAACTCTGGGCCTGGGCGCCGTCCCTCAGCTCTTCAGCTCAAGGCTAGCGCTCTACCACTAGAGCCACAATGCCACTTCCGGCTTTTTTCTTTTTGCTTATGTGGTGCTGAGGAATCGAACCCAGGGCCTCAGGCATGCAAGGCAAGCGCTCTATCACTGAGCCACCTTCCCAACCACCAGACAGTTTTATATCACAAAATTAATAATGCTCTTGGTGCCAAATTCAAACAATACTGAAACGTACAAAATAGGAAGTGAAGGTCTTCCCTCTAATCCAGTCATCAGGGCTGCTATCATTGTTTATAGATTGGGGAAGTATCTATCCAGTTTGCCAATATGTTCCTTTATTTAAAAAAGTTGTTTTAGGGCTGGGAAGGTGGCTCAGTGGTAGAGTGCTTGCCTTGCATGCCTGAGGCCCTGGGTTCGATTCCTCAGCACCACATAAGCAAAAAGAAAAAAGCCGGAAGTGGCGCTGTGGCTCAAGTGGTAGAGTGCTAGCCTTGAGCTGAAGAGCTGAGGGACAGCACCCAGGCCCAGAGTTCAGGCCCCACAACTGGACCAAAAAAAAAAAAACAAAAAACAAAAAAAAGTTGTTTTATAGAGGTGATGTACAGAGGGGTTACAGTTCCATAAGTCAGGTGAAGAGTACATTTCTTTCTGGACAATGTCACCCCTTCCCTTGCCCTCTCCCAGCTTTTCCTTCCTGTCCCCACCTTCAAGATGTGCATACGGCTCATTTTCAACATAGTGTCAGGGAGTATCAGTGCTGCATTTGTTCAGCCTTTGTCTCAACATCTCTGTGCCCCTGTCTTGCCCTCCCAAAGACAGACAAAGAAGACAAAAGGAAAAGAGAACAAAAACAGCAACAAAGAAAAAAAAAACCTCTTTTTTCCACTTCCTGGAGTTCCTTTTGACTATTTTATATGATCAGGCATTGTGCCTTGTCTATTTCTAATAACCATTAGAAACGCTCTCTCTATAACAGTATATTACGTGCAAACATACATACAATACACAGCATATTTTCCATTCTTTGTACATACATAGAGTATATACATATACATATGTTTATTCATATATGCATTTATTATATCATGCATATATATATATATGCATATATTATATCACTTTGTGTGTGTTTATATATTCGATCCATCGGAATAAACTGAGCAATTGTATTTGGGCAGATATTTACATATGTATTTGGAATTGTAAGGTCTTTAAATGTACTGTGTCTGTTTATCTACACCTGCATCTGTATGTTTATGTGGGGGAGCTGAGTGTTGACTCTCAAGTGTGTTGCTTTTATTCCTGAAGTGACGCGCCCCCTTGACTGACACCTTTTGCTGCTGCTGCTCACATAGCAGGTTAGGTGCTCAACCACATGCTGGGCTAAGCCCTATATGGTCAGACCTCTGCCATCTCCATCTTCAGTCACTATGGCTGAAGGACTCTATTTTTCAGAGGGGTCTCATGGTACGGGGAGCAAAAGGGAGGGTGCACCTCCTCAGCACTGACTTCCAAACTAGAATCTTTTCAGCTTTTTCTTTTTAAGAAACTTAGTTATTGTTGCAGCAATAGTAGAAAGATGTTGAGAAAAGCAGAGCAACAGCCAGAACAGGACCAATGCAGAGAAAAGCGTCAAAAGGCAGTGCTTGACTTAGAGCTCTCTCCTCCCACTACCTAGAGACAGAGTCCCATTGAGACAGCCCTGGTGCTGCTGCTGTTGCCACCAAGGTCACACTGAGTGCTCATCAACCAAGTGCCCTTGGTTCTTGCACCAGCCTGGCAGTTTCACATTTCTAGGATTTTTAGAGTTGTTAAAGCTGGAATGCCCTCACTGGCGCCACCTGCTGGGAAGACAAATCATCTTTTGAAACTCAGCTCATACAAGGTTATTTGTTCTATATGAGGAACTCAGTTGAGCTGTTGCCCACCCCACCTAATGATTTAGAAAGAGGGTTGTGACAGAATTAAATAAATAAACCACATATGACATTGTTAGGATGATTCATCTTCTGGAAAGGAAAACCAAGCAATTGTGTTTAAATACATGGCTGCAGAAGGTAGAAATTTGATCCTTAAAACAAGGGCAGGGGATGGGGGTGTAGGTGGCAGGGGAGGCTGGGTGCTGGTGGTGTGTTTCTAGCTAGGAGGCTGAGATGTAAAGATCCATGTGCAAAGATAGCCCAGGGAGTAAAGTGTGAAACTCCTATCTCCAAATAACCATCTAAAACCTAGAAGTAGATATGTAGCTCAAGTGGCAAAATGCCACTGGGTACTGTCCCTGAGCTTTTTTTTTTTTTGGTCAGTCATGGGGCTTGAACTCTAGGTTTCAGTGCTGTCCCTCACCTCTTCAGCTCAAGGCAAGCGCTCTACCACTTGATCCAGAGCACCACTTCTATTTTTTCTGGTGGTTAATTGGAGATCAGGCTCATAGACTTTATTGCTGGGCTGGCTTTGAACCACAATCCTCAGATCTCAGCCTCCTGAGGAGGAGCTGGGATTACAGGCATGAGCCACTGGTGCCTGGCTCCCTGAGCTTTTATGCTCTAGGCTAGTGCTCTACCACTGTGAGCCACAGCTCTACTTCTTTAAGCTCTAAGTCTTTAAGGTTGGATAGCTGGATGCAATGGAAATGCCGTCTCATTATGGTTCTACTATGCACTTCTCTGACTCCTACTGATTGAGATTTCACAGCTTTCTGTATTTATGGGCCATTTGAGTTTCCTCTTCCTTTGCCTATTTTTCTGTTGGGTTCTTCGTAGTCTAAGTATTATTTTGCAGAAAGTGTGTGTGTGTATGTACATGTGTTATTTTCCTGATCCATGGCTTGTTTTTGTTTTACTTTTGTATGTGTGTGCTGGTCTTGGTACTTGAACTCAGGGCCTGGGCACTGACTCTAGCATTGTTTTACTTTTTAAAGACTTTTATTGTTTAAAAAGTACTGTTTGTCAAAACTAATACCAGGAAGTAGAACCATGTTGTTGTGCATCTCAGCTGTAAAATTAAAACCATAGTATCAAGCAAGTTACTATATATAAAGTACTTTAAATAGTGTCTAAATCATGCCTAAGGCTGATTGTGTAGCTCAAAACAAAACAAAAAAAAAACTACCACCACAACCACTCCCCCTTAAATAAAATAAAAACTAGTGCTTAGCATGTAGGAAGCACTTTAAAGTTAAAATCATATTTAATTTTTTGTTGTTTTTAATTTTTTTCCATGGCTTTCTTTCTTCATATGTCTGTTCAGTGAACTGAGATGATTCGCTGTTCTATGAAATAAAACCTTACACATCACATTAACTAAGCATTACAGCCATCTTGCAATGTCACTTCTTCCTGACCAGAATCACTTCCTGGCCCCTCTGCGGTCAGTTAGTCCTTTCTGCTCTATTGGAGACATTGTAGTACTCGTTGGGAAGTTTTTACCACTACAACATGAGTAGCCGTCACTCACTATTCAATAAAAATGCTGGCAAAGACAGAGCAGTCCTGTCCAAACTCATGGAGATCGAGATGGGCCATAAGCCACTGAACTTCACAGGACAACTTGAGTAACTAAAGAAGATGCTGGGAAAATTTCCAAAGCTACTTCCTAGAGAAATGTCATGCTTAGCCTACTGTAAGCCCTGGGGCTCCCTTCCACATGGACTCCAATGGTTTTCTGCCAGCCATTTCAGCTTTTGAGTTTAATTCCTACCTTATTGCTTTCTTGGGATTTACAATGAATAATATTTACACTCCTTAGAGAATAGGTAGCATTTTATGCTATTCAATTTATCACAGAAATCTAATTTAAAGAAGTGAGACTCAAGGAAGATTACCTTTAGTTTTCCAGCATGTTTCTGGTCATGAAATCCTTACTCAGGAGAGAAACTTTGGAAACTCTGTGTTTTTTGTTTTTTGTTTATTTTGTTTTCCTTTTAAAAAGAATGAGTATACTCCTTTCTAAAAGTGAAAGGTATATTTAATAAAATACAGGAGTACCTTTTTTTCTCTGACCACGAAGTTCAATTCCCAGTTTAACTTTTTTTTTTTTTTGGTCTTTTCTTGTTTTGGTGCTGGAGAGCAAACCCAAGACATTGCATGCGCTCAGCAAGCACTTTGCCATTGAGCTACAGCCCAGTCTCAGTTTAAATTTATACCTTGAAGCCATCATTCTTGGCTTGCTGTACTATTACAACCAGGCTACTACTTTGTACTCTCATTATCACTAATCTAGTCTTTGTATTGTAGCCAGATTGTTTGTTTGTTTGCCAGTCCTGGGGCTTGAACTCATGAGTATGGTGCTGTCCCTGAGCTTCTTTTGGGCAAGGCTAGCACTCTACTACTTGAGCCACAGCTCCACTTCTGCCTTTTTCTGTTTATGTAGTACTGAGGAATCAAACCCAGGATTTCATGCATGCGAGGCAAGCACTCTACCACTAAGCCACATTCCCAGCCCAGCCAGATTATTCTTTATGATTCTTATGGCCATTCCTTGGTGATACTTCAAATTTGTCACTCATGCTTTCTATTCAAGATACAATCTCTATCTCTCAGATCAGAAAATGGAGGCTCCGAATCCTGGACAGGTCTGATTCTCTTCCACATGGAGATTAGTAGTTAAGTAACTTGCCAATCATCATTTAGTTAGTAACCAGCAGTGCTAGCATATGAATGTAGTGTTTATTAACTCCAAAGTCTTTCCCATTAAAGTGTTTCTTAATTTTAATTTTCCTTCTTTGCCTTGCTGCCCAATTCTATAAGCTTCAAACTCAATTTGTTTAAAGCCAAATGTATCCTTCTCTTTACTTCCCTCACCAAACATCCCTGTTCCTGAGTTCCCAGTGTCAATAATGGCACCTTCCATCTCTTTCCCCTCTGTATACAAGCTATTTCAGCCATTGTTCCGCAGACCTCTGACTGGCCATCACTGCAGGGAGGGCTGGATTTGTATGTCCCAAATTGCAGTATACAGACTACCCAACAAGTGCCATAAATGGGAAGTCTTGGCGCCATGCCCAAAGAGAGCTCATTAGTAGGGGATAGCATTCCAACCATACTCAGAGCCAAGAAATGAGATCAGAATCCAGGGAATGAAGCCAAAGTTGGCTGGTCAGTTTGCCAAGCTGGAAGTTCTTGGACACAGTTTTAAACCAAGGGAGAGAAGCCAGACAAAAGGGAAAGATGGACTGATGATAGAAATGAACGAAGCAGTAGTGGAGGAATCAGGTCCAGGGGAGGCATGAAAGGGACCAGCACATGTCTCTTAGGGTGAGATCTATCTTTGATGATGGGAGTCGTATGCCTGTGAATACTAGGCACTCAAAATAGGTCTTCATAAAATTATCTGTCCCACATTCCCCAGAAACAGCTAGTGAAAGCCTCAGCTTAGAAGACCACGTGGACATCAAGTCACTTACAGCGAAGTTTGTCAGCAAACTGACAGACTGACCCTCTCAGGCAGGGACAGCCCTTTGCCTTGAGCAAGGGGGCTTATATGGATAGGGGGCCAGAGGTGGAGAATTTCACTAAGGGCCGGGAGTAGTTTGTGAGGTGAGGGTGGGGTGGGGATTTTGTTGTGGTGGTTTATGGGTGCAGCTGCCTGTGTCACCAGATAAGATAAGGCCTGAGTCAGCTAATTTCAGGGAAAGGCCTTTGTCACCAGATTTCAAGAAAGGCCATGCTTTAGGCCTAAACTATGGAGTGGCTCCTAAGGTGGAGGAGGTTAGGCTAACAACTAGTTGTAACTAATTTAGGTTGTCCTTTTAAAAACTGGCATACATCTTCATATTTCTCAGTAATGTACTTTGATTATGTCTTGATTTATCCATTAGAAGCTACTGACTTTTAGTTAAATAGATGATGATTTAGACTGTTAGATCATTACCTCTAGTGGCACCGTGGCTCAAGTGGTAGAGCGTTCGCCTTGAGCTGAAGAGTGCAGAGATAGCGCCCAAGCCCAGAGTTCAAGCCCCCACAACTGACTCAAAAAAAAAAAAAAGAGGGCTGGGAATGTGGCTTAGTGGTAGAGTGCTTGCCTAGCATGTATGAAGCCCTAGGTTCGATTCCTCAGGACCATATAAACAGAAAAAGCCAGTGGTAATGGTGTGGCTCAAGTAGTAGAGTGCTAGCCTTGAGCAAAAAACAGCTCAGGGGCAGTGCCCAAGCCCTGAGGTCAAGCTCCAGGACTGGCAAAAAAAAAAAAAAAAGATCATTACCTCCCGTTTAACCCTCTACTTCTCCCAGTATAAATAAATTCCAGATAAATCAGTAGTTATTTTATCATTATGACTATATTTTGGTCTTAGTGATCATCCTATTAATTAGGTATTATACCTTGTATAATGTTTTCTCCAATTAATGATTTTTAAAATTCTGTCTTCTGTGGATGTATCTGTAATATTTCCCCAAGTGGTCTATCTGCTCTGGAAAACACTTTCAGTAGGTCTTTTTTTTCTTTTCATCTTGATGGCATGTCTTACGGGAATATTAAGAAATCTTTCATGTCCATTTATTTCTCCTAGAAGCTTCTCTCATACCACCTCACCCCACTGTCAGTTGCTGCAAAGCCTTAGGGCATAGATTGTAGGAGGCTCCAAGATCCGGAAGTGTCTTAGTCTATCCTCACACTTAGCTCAGAGTTTGATTTGGTAATCTTAAAGCCATTACTCTATTATTGTCTACTACTGGCATTGAGAGTCATATGACCTCTGATTTTCATTATTTTAACATAATCTGTTTTGTCACTCTGCAAGGTTTTAAGATTGCCTCTTCCCCGCCCCCCACCCCCCTTCCAGGTCATGAGGCTTGAACACCAGGCCCTGGCACTTGTCCCTGAGTTCTTTTGCTCAAGGTTAGTGCTCTACCACTTTGAACCTCAGCTCCACTTCTGGTGTTCTGGTGGTTAATTGGAGATAAGAGTCTCATGGGGACTTTCCTGCCCAGTCTGGCTTTGAACCTTGATCCTCAGATCTCAGCCTCTTTAGTAGCTAGGATTACAAGCTTATACCACAGGCACCCAGCAAGATTGCCTCTTTATTCCTGATACTCTGGAAAATTTTTCTCTATATCTCCCAAGGAAAATTGTCAGTCTTCATTTGCTTTATTTTCTCTATGATTCTTGATCTCCTGGCTAGATTCTTTGTGCCCATTCAGTAGCCCTTTTTTGATGTTGTTGTTTGTGTAATTGCTTTTTGTCCCACTGTCTGGAAGATAATGTTAATGACTTCCTTACTTTTTTATTAAAATGTTTGGTTTTTGGCAAATGTATTTTATATTTCCACATGTTCTTTCATAGTCTCTCTTTCACAACATTCTACCCTCACTTCATGAACATAAAAATTTCTATTATTTCCCCTCAAAATATTATTACCAGTTGGTTTTGTTTTCTTTTATTCTTGTTTGCTTCCATCAAGTCCCTTTGCTTTCTTCTTTTTGTATTTTTTTTTTTTTTTGGTTGGTTGTGGGGCTTGAACCTGGGAGCTGTCCCTGTACTCTTCAGCTCAAGGCAAGTGCTCTACCTTCTTGAGCCACAGCAGCACTTTCAGTTTTCTAGTGGCTTTTGGGAGATAAGAGTTTCACAGACTTTTCTGCCTGTGCTGGCTTTGAACTGTGATCCTCAGATTTCGGGCTCCTGAGTAGCTAGGATTATAGGCATGAGCTACCATGCCCAGCCTTTTTGTATGTTTTGTTTTAACTTTTCATGTTGTTGTTGTTTTTTTAAATCACATGGTTTTTGTTATATAAATATGGAAAAATCAGACAATGCTATTTAAATGTCTGTATGAATTGTGACCTGTATACCAAGATAAAAGATATATAAGCATAATATAGGGATATAATGTAGGGATAGAAAAGACATGTCTGAGAAGGTCATGGCTGACACTTCTATAGCAAAAGGCAGATGATCAAGAGAAAAGCAGGGCAGATTGATTAAATGCAAGTTTGCTAAGTCACAGGAGCCTTCAAAAAGGAATACTCAAAGACTCAGGGAAAAATTTTTGGATAGTTTTGATGAAGAATGGATGACCATACCACAACGTGATTGGACAGAAAGGAGAGGGGCTAATGTTAACAGATTGTTGGGGGGAGGGGGGAAACCAGCAAGGCCTGTCAGTTCAGATTGTTCTTGGTGTCTTTGTGTGACATTCTTTCTTCTCAGTCCCTCTGGAATGGGAGTGTGATGACTAGACAAAACCAGTAAAAGAATGCCTTTTATGTCCAGCTCTTACCAGGAAAGGTGGGAAAGTTAAAGTAACAGTTCCAGTTTTGTGGCTATCTTTGGAGGAAAGATTTCTATAACTCAGCTTAGGAAGGGGAATTTTTATATCCTGTGACTTGTTTGGAGGTAGGAAAGGGAACAGGGGAAAGAAAAGCAGGAAAAAGTCAGGGAGATTGGCTTCCAAGACCCTTTTGGTATCCTTCAGTTAAATGTACTCAGTATGCCAATGTGCTATATTGGACAGTATCTTTTTTTCCGAGTTCCAATAGTAGAAAAAAAATCCTATGCAATTGCAATAGCATAACATAATTGTGTGTGTGTGTGGTGTGTTGGTACTGGGGCTTGAACTCAGGGCCTAAATGTTGTAGTTATATTGTTCAGGGCTAGTGCTCTACCACTTGAGCCACAGCTCCACTTGAAGCCTTTTTTTTTTATAAAACTAATTAATTGAAGATAGAGTCTCAAGGAGTTACTCACCAAGGCTGGCTTTGAAGTATGATCTTCTGATCTCTTCCTTCTGAGAAATTAGAATTACATGCATGAGCTATTAGAATCTATCAAAAATAAGTTTTAAGTCATGCAAAATGACGTTTGTTTTGGTTGCATGTAACAGGAACCCTGACACAGTAGCTCAAATTCCTACCAGATGCCAGCAAACACAGATAGTACTGAACCTACACACTTTTTTTTTTCTTTTTGTTTTTTTTTTGGGGGGGTCCAGTTGTGGGGCCTGAACTCTGGGCCTGGGCACTGTCCCTCAGCTCTTCAGCTCAAGGCTAGCACTCTACCACTTGAGCCACAGCGCCACTTCTGGCTTTTTTTAATTTTTGCTTATGTGGTGCTGAGGAATCGAACCCAGGGCCTCAGGCATGCAAGGCAAGCGCTCTACCACTGAGCCACCTTCCCAGCCCCCCTTTTTTTTCTATACATCCTATTACAAAGTTTATAAATCTGGCACAGGAAGAGATTAACAATAGCTGCACTAGAACAATTAGAACAGTAGACTGTAGTAAAACTGCCACATCCAAACTCTTACAATTTAGATCCATGGAATACCTGAACACAGCTCCTGCAATACCATGACAGTCAATCTGACAATCCATTTAGCTAACAAGTGATTGGCAGGTGGGTGATGTATACAGGGTGAATACCCTCGACAAAGATAGAAGTGAATGACTCACTTCCTGGGTAGGATGAAGCAGGACAGTGGGAGATTGCATCATACTTGTCAAAACAGCATGCGATTCAAAATGAGTCCAGTGTGTATTTCTGGAATTCCCATCCAATGTTTTCTGACTATGGTTGACCATGGAATGTGAAGCCATCAATAATTGGGGCTCAGAGACTACAGGAGACCCTGGGGTCTATGGATATGTGGTTCTCAGGGTACCATCACTGAGGAAAATGGGAAGGCAAAGCATGCATAGTCAGCACTCTCCTGCTGGTGCTTGGTGCCTTTCTTTCCATAATGCTGCCCAACTTCTGGTAAAGATGTGCGGGGACAAACCTAAAAGTTGCACATAATCACTTAAATAAATTAAGCATAGATAAATTAAGAATGTTCTTTGCCCTTTTTGGTTTGAGAGGGTTATCATTACGTTTGCCCTGCTTTGGGGCACTATTTTTGTCTAGTTTCTGGTACTTGGACTCAGGGCCTAGAGCTGTCCCTTAATTTTTTTAAATTTTTTATTAAATGAGCTATGCCTTTACTTCTGGCTTTTTTGTTGATTAATTGGAGATAAAAGTCGTGGACTTTTCTGTCCAAGCTGACTTTGAACCATTATCCTCAGATACTCTTGAGTAACTAGGAGGTCAAATGTGAGCCACCAACACCTGGCACCATTTGCTTTTTAAGGAGGCATGCTTTCAATTATTATGGGGAAGGAAACACTTAGCAGGTCATGCAACAATTTAGACGCAACTCATGATATCACGGGGCTAAGCTTCTGCATATGTGTGAACTTAAAATTTTTTGTTCCAGAAGTTGTTTTAAAATGTATTGATTTTTAATACTCAGCTTGGTGGAAAATGTGTGTAATAAATCTGTGAATAGGTGGGCTTAGGGTAGTGTAAAAGTGAACAGTATAAACTGGGCACTGGTGGTTTCCACCTGTAATCCTAGCTACTCAGGAGGCTGAGATCTGAGAATCACAGTTTAAAGCCAACCAGGGAAGAAAAGTCTCTAAGAATCTCATTTCCAATTAACCACAATAAGCCAGAAGCAAAGTAGTTGCCCAAGTAGCAGAGTGCTAGCCTTGAGTACAAAAGCTCAAGGACAGTACCCAGGCCCAGAGTTCAAGCCCCAGATGGGAAAACAAGGAAAGAAGGAAGGAAGGAAGGCAGGAAGGAAGGAAGGAAGGAAGGAAGGAAGGAAGGAAGGAAGGAATAGTACAGAGCTGGAGCAGTTGCTCAGAGAAGTTACAAGGCTACTACAGTCCACTGCTGCATCCCAGGTAGGAAAAGTACTAGGAAGGGAGGGTGCGCCTTCTGGAAATTTCTAGAATATATTATTCTAGAAAGAATAATATATTCTACAAAGAAAAACATATCTAGAAATTCCTGTCATGTATCTACTTTTCCCAAAGTGTCATTGCTACCTCTAAGAGCAAGGAAGACAGAAAACATGGATACTCAGCAAAGGGTTTGTTGTTGTTGGCTTGTTGTGTGTTTTTCTATGAGGAAGACAAGGAGAAAGAGCCTTCTGGGTTATAGATTGACTGTGGTGGACTCTTAGTGCCTGGGTTTTAAGCACGTGGGTAGTGATGCTAGCAGTGTTATAGTACCGTAAATGCTGTATTTGTTCTATCTTATTAGTCATTGATGCTAGTCTGTTACTATGCCTAGTGGTAAGGAGCATGTACATTTGGCCCTAATGATCAGACAATCTTCCTCTAATCTGATGTCTTTCTCCCTCTTTTGTCTTCCTCTAATCTAACCTCTTCTCTCAGTGTTATAAACCTCATTGCTCCAGCCACCCTACAAGTATTGGAATTGATGCTGCTGTTGAGGACTGCACTCAGCCATGCATGCTCCTTGTCTGTATTGTTGGTTCTCTTTTCTTCCAAACTCAATCTCAGTTTTTCCTCAGACTTCTAAGAAGGTACAGTTTCTTCACAGGAGTCTCTCTGGGTCATTTAGCCTCTCTGTCCATGGTTTCCCTAGTTTACCTTTACTCGAGCTGGGATATTGGGCACGATACCCTAATCATGGATTCACAGGCCCCAAAGCTCTTCACGGCTGGGTGTCACAGGTGTGAGCTCTGTAGGGCAAAGTAAGCATTTGTTTTTGCTTATTATTATGTTCTCAGTTCCCAGGACAGTGGCCAACAGCAGCTAACATTCATTTCTTGAGTTGAGAGAAAATAAAACGTATCATTTTGTGGTTAAATACAAAGTCATTAACATTTGTTTAGCAAATAAATGACTAAAGGGCATCCTAGACAATAAGCACTTATGTTCCTTTTGAAATATGAGGATAGCGATATGCAATAAGAAGCATGAGGTTCTAGGACCTCATGTGTGAGGGGAGAGGTTGGGGGAGCAAACCACTCTCTACACTAGCTTTCTGGAGGCTGCTGCCACCTCTCGTTCTCTTCAATTTTTGGCAATATGAGAAATCTTGTTCTGAATATCATTCTGCCCCAAAGAAGAATGAAATTCTGTCATTAATAGAAAAATGGATAGAACTGGCAGACATTGCGTTAAGTGAAATAAGCTAGGCACAGGAAGACAAACTCCACATGGTGTCTCTCCTATGTGCAAGCGAAAGGAAGTTGATCTGGATGTAGAATAGGGATTAGTAGTGGCTGGGGAGTGGGTTCAGGAAGTTAGAAGGAAGGAGTCAGCTCTGGTATCCCTCAGCACAGCTGGGGGAAGGAGGGGTACTGTTATTCTGACAGTATGTTATATATTTTATGATGATAGAGAAGACAGGAGTGAGAAGGTACCAAGCCTTGAATGACAAAGGGAGGCAAATGATTGTTCAGTGTGTGTGTGTGTGTGTGTGTGTGTGTGTGTGTGTGTGTGTTCAGCTATCAGCCTGCCTCCCACTAGTATGTAAAATTATTATATGATAATATAAAATAATTCAAAAGAGAAAGATAACTTCCTGGGAAAGTGGGAAAAAAACCTAAACAAGCATTTCAGAAAAGAATGTTTATGAATCACTGAAAAACAACCTCAATTATGGGAGAAATGCAGGTGAAAAGTCTTATAGAAAACATTTACTGAGAAGGTAAATTGGAGAAGGAGCCACTGTCGTGTTATTTTAAGATCGGGACAAGGGTTCCTAAAATAGGAATTAAGAGCTTGTCCACACAGGGAGATCTGGATTTGCTGGGATTAAAGTCCAATAGATTTTGAGATTTAGACATAATCTGCGTCTTTGCGCCCTCTGGTGGTGAGATGTTGGAGAATTAAGAACAAATGCTAAAATTTAGATAAAACAGGCAATACACAACTTTTTCAATGCCTCTAGTAATTAAAAAATTAATGTGTGTATGTATTTTAAAGAAGGCCTTTTTAAAAAGGCCATCCTTTGTCAAAATGAAGAAGGTAGGGCTTGTTATATTCTTATAGGGTGTGCAAATTGATAATTGGTATAATGTTGGTTATTTTTCTGAGGAAATTTAGTTCTTAAAATTGCTCTAAGACTTTCTTTCTTCCTTTCTTCCTTTCTTTCTTCCTTTCTTTCTTTCTTTCTTTCTTTCTGTCTCTCTCTTTTCTTTTTTGTCTTTCTTTCTTTTTTTTGGGGGGGGGTCCAGTTGTGGGGCCTAAACTCTGGGCCTGGGCACTGTCCCTCAGCTCTTCAGCTCAAGGCTAGCGCTCTACCACTTGAGCCACAGCGCCACTTCTGGCTTTTTTCTTTTTGCTTATGTGGTGCTGAGGAATCGAACCCAGGGCCTCAGCCATGCAAGGCAAGCACTCAACCACTGAGCTACCTTCCCAGCACCTTGTCTTTCTTTCTTTCTCTCTCTCTGCCTCCTCTCTTTCTTTTCTTTCTTATTGTAAAGACACTGGACAGAGGGCTTACAGTTACATGAGCTTGCTTTCTTTCTTGAACTGAGGTCTTGAACTCAGGACCTCTTGCTCACCTGTGGCTCTCAGCTAGTGCTCTACCACTTGAGTGAAGACTGGCCTCCAGCACAGCTTTTTCTGGTCAATTGGAGATGGAGTCTCACAGACTTCTCTGCTTGGGCTTTCAACTTCATTCCTCTAGGTCCCAGCCTCCTGGATAGCTAGTGGAGTATTCCGATTTCCTAGTAAGATATGACATCACTCAGTCAGTCTGGCTAGAAGCTCTTATTAGCTACGTGGTGACTGTCTCCAGCTCACAGAGCTTCGGAGAACAGCCCATTTGCTTTTCATGGGGGATTTTTAAAGGAAGGGGTTTTACATAGGTGATGTTTGCGAAAGCAAGCAAGCAAGGTTACAGAAGCAAAATATAGCCTTGAGTCACAAGAGCACAGGCAAGACATAATCTTGACTGGGTCAGCATGACTGACACTATCCATGCTATTGATACTATTGATACTTGATTACAAAAAGTCAAAACATATCCTTGGGTTACAGAAGTCAAAATATAACCTTGGGTGGGGGCAAGCTTCTGACTGACACAGTAGTTCATTTTAACCCGTGACAACTGTTGAGGCTGACGGCTGTTTTTAGCAAGGTTCGTAATAAACTGCAATGTTGTCAGCCTGGGAAGCATGAGAGAGGGAGAGATGTTCTTTTGCTTTTGAGCAAGGATGCAGTCAGCCTTAGTCTGGGGTTTTTCTTTATCAACAGGCTTTTCCCCTTATCAATAATTTTGTTCTGTTTCTTCCCATGAATATCCTTCTTTCCCAAGGGAAAGGGGCGCAGGGGAGAGTGTAAGTTTCCTGCAGCAGGAGGCACTGAGGCTAGACAATAGAAAGCACTTTCTGCCAGGCTTTTTGGTTGGGGATCATCACAATGTTACAGCTAGGATTACAGAAATGAGCCACTGGCACCCAGACACAGGCATATTCTTATGAAAAACTACAGTGAGAAAGAATAGTCTTAATATATACAAATACAATAATATACTATTTGTATATATTAAGACTATTCTTTCTCACTGTATTTTTTTGGGATATAAATCCAGGCATCATTTAGAGTTCAAACTCACTTAAGAAAATATTGTTTTATTTAGAGAAAGATTATTTTTTTAAACAAAAGGACGCATGCATATTGCTTACCATTTCATTCAGGCACCTCCTGAATATGTTATTTCTATCAAGGAAGACATGGGAATGTGATGAGCTCAGTCACTTTCTGTCTAATGAGGAAATGAGCACTGCACCGCTACTGGAGAACAGGGGCAGAGCTGGAGAGACACACACCCTCCTCATCTGTCTGCCCATGACGTTGGAAAACCCTTGGGAACCCGGTCAGCTCACCTTCATGAAGCTTGAAACAAGCAAAAGAGTTCCTTTATAGACCCAAAGCAGTATGGTTGCAACTTGCAAAACAACTCTGGACACCTCATTTCATGCATTTTCAGTAGAACACTACAAGTTGGAGTCCCTTTCAAAAAAATTATTTAGATTTTTGTTGTTGTTGGTGGTGGTCATGGGGCTTGAACTCTGGGCCTGGCCGCTGTCCCTCAGCTCTTCAGCTCAAGGCGAGTGCTCTACCACTTGAGCCATAACACCATTTCTGGATTTTTGGTGGTTAATTGGATACAAGAGTCTCATGGACTTTCCTGCCCAAGCTGGCTTTAAACCATGATCTTCAGGTCTCAGCCTCTTGAGTAGCTAGGATTACAGGCGTGAGCCACCAACACCAGCTTAATTAGATTTTTTAAGTTAAAATACCATACACCCATATACTCATACATTCAGTAAAACATCCAAGCCATATAAAAAACTTGTCTTCCCACTTTAGTAGCCAATTGCTGACAAAGTCGAGTAGTATCTTATTTGAACAAAAAGAGTGAATACAAATACATAACTGACAACCATTAATAAAACACAAATAGGATAGACTATATATCTACTCACTAGGGCAGGATTAGTCAGCTTTGTGTTACTAACACAAAACACCTGAGGTAATTAACTTATAAAGAGTAAAAGGTGCACCATTCTGGGGGTTCCATTTTCAAAGCGAGGATTCCATTGTTTTGTTTTGTGCCTCTGGCAAGAGCAGCACTTGATGACCGGGTAATGATAACCAAGTTGTTCAACTCAAGAGCCAAGAAACTAGGCTCAGTAGCTGAAGCCTGTCATCTTAGCTATTTGGGAGGTAGAGCCTGAGGAATTGTGGTTTGAGGTCAACCTGGGCATACAAAGTTCATGAGACTCCATCTCAATCCATGGCTGGTGTAGTGGCACCCGTCTGGGATGGTAGGGGAACCCACTAGCTGGGCACAATGGTGTGTACCTGCCATCTCAGTGACAAAGGGGAACATATGTAGGAGTTTTGCAGACAAGGCTGGCCTAGGCATAAAGCTAGACCCTATCCAGAAAATAACCATTGAAAATAGGGATAGTGGGGTGGCTCAAGTGGTAAAACTCCTACTTAGCAAGCACGTAGGCCCTGAGTTCAAATCCTAGTGTACCCTTCATCCCCACCTCCCCCCCAAAAAACAGGAAGCACAGAAAGAAGACACACAGGGGTCCTAAATTCCCTTTGAGGGCACCTCTCCTGTGACCCAAGGACCTTCTATAGGGCTCCATCTCAGAAATGTTTTCCCATCTCCCAATCTTTTTCCATCCTAGGACTAGGCCTTAACACGTAAACCTTGGGGAACACTCATTCACACTGTAGCAGGGACCATGTGAACAAACTGGAAATTAATCATAGGACAAGCCCACATTCCCCATAAGCCTTAAGCCAAGCAGTGCGGGGCAGGATGGCAGCAATAGGTGGGGAGAGGATCTGACACGGACACACTACCAAGTTTAAGAAATGGGGTGCCCAGGAGACGTGGGGAACCCTCCTTCGCAAAGAGTAAGTCCCATCACCCCAGGATCTCTGGGGAAACAGAGCATGTAAACCTGTGTCAGGTGGACTCAGCCTCCTCTGGCTGTGTGTTGGCTTTGAGCTGGAATTGCCCAGGCGCTGACAACCCTGAGATTCTTCTAGAATCACAGTGAACTGCTGGGTAGGATTTAAAAGCACTAAAGAAACTCTTCTCTGGGAGATTCTTCCTGCTGTGTGGATTTGCTCACAAGCAGGAATGATGGCTGTAAACCCAGGACCCACAAATGAGAGGATTCCCACTGGCCTCCTTCCTGCCACTCAGTGGTGGACTGATGCTCAGGATCTAAAAGCACCAAGTCTGGCAGCCAGAGTGCCCAATCCCTCTGTTCTGCTCCACCAGGGCAGAACTGCCTCTGACACATTTGGGGGGGGATACCAAACCTAGACATTGGTTGCTTCTGGGGGGCAAACTAGAGGACTTATGACCCTGGCCCACAGGCTGCAAAGGTCCTTGCAACCAGGAGAAGCTTCAGGTACACAAAGGGAAGTTTCTAAAGTGAGGCCAGCCCAGAAGTGAACAACCATCTTAAGAAGGACCTGCCCTATCCATAGCATATCTATCTATATGATAGGGAGAGAGAGAGAGACAGAGAGAGATACAGAGACAGAGACAGACAGAGACAGAGAGAGAGAGAGGAGAGAGAGAGAGGAGAAAGCTCTTTGTGTGTAAATATATATATATATATGTGTGTATGTATTATGAATATATGTATACAACCTGTACTCTGGTCTGGTGACTCATTTCTGTAATCGTAGCTTCTCAGGAGGCTGAAATCTGAGGACTGTGATTTGAAGCCAGCTAAGGCATACAAATCTGAAATAAACTTCTCTCCAATTAATCAGCAAAAAACACAACAAAAGATGTGGCTCAGAGATAAGAGTACCAGCACTGAGCAAAAGAGCTGAGTGAGAGAAAAAGGCCCTTAGTTCAAGGTTCAAGCCCTAATACTAGTGTGCGTGTACACACACACACACACACACACACACACACACACACACACACACACAGAGTGTTCAGCATCCTTATCCATAGAGGAAATACCAGTCAAAAGGCCATCTCACACCATTCCAACCAAGCCCTCAGTCTTAGAATGGCTATCATATAAAATACAAACAATGTTGCTGGTGAGGATGCTGGATGGGGCAGTAAGGAACTTTCATTCACTGTTGGGGGAATGTTAATTAGTGAAATCCCAATGGAAATCAGTATGGAGATGCCTCACAAATAGAACTACCAAATGATCCTACTATATCATCCCTGAAGCACATTATGCACAAAAAATTTAAGTCATCACACAGTAGAGATACTTGCACACTCATTTTATAGAAACTCCATTCACAACTGTCAAGCTATGGAATCAGCCTAGATACCTATCCACCTATGAATAAGGAAAATGTGATATATATATATATATATATATATCATATATAGCACATATTTGTGTACATGCATATATAATAGAGCGATCACATTTTATTTATTCATATACATATTGTTCAGCCACAAAGAAGAAAAAATTCTATCATTGACAAGAAAATGGATAGCACTTGAAGTCATCATGTTATTCAAAATAAGCCAGACTGAGAGAGACAAATATCAATTTCTCTTTCTTCTTTTTCTTTTTTTGGTCAGTCGTAGGGCTTGAACTCTGGGCCTGAAAGCTGTCCCTCAGCTCTTCAGCTCACTTGAGCCACTGTGCCACTTCTGGTTTTCTGGTGGTTTGTTGGAAATAAGGGATGGTAGGGGAAAAACTAAGGAGGAGGCAACAATGCTGGATAAGAAATGTATTCATTATCTTGCTCATGTAACTGTAACCCCTTTGTACAGTATTTTCACAATAAAAAAACTTAATTAAAAAAGAAGAGTCTCACAGAGTTTCCTGCTCAGTCTGGCTTTGAACTGAAATCCTCAGATCTCAGCCTCCTGAGTAGCTAGAATCACAGACATGAGCCACCAGTGCCTGGCTTATCAATTTTCTTATATGTGGAATCTAGATCTGAAAAACTATAAGGTGAATATATTTTGGGGAACCAGTGAGAGTAGAGAAGGCAAAAAGAGAGGGCTAAATATAAATGAAGTTATATATATATATATATACACACACACATACATATATGAAAAAAGAAGAGTGAAACCTATTAAAATAGTAAAAAAAAAAAAGGGATGGGAAGGGGAAACAAAGGAGGAGGCTACACTGCTTGATAAGAAATGTACTCATTATCTTGCCCATCTAATTGTAACCCCTCTGTACAGTATTTTCACAATAAAAAATAATAAATAAATAAATAAAATAGTAAAAAAAAATTAGACGGCAAGGCTGGGGTGATAGGGAAGAATGCTAGAGGGGGTGAATCTGATTGAGGCACATTTTGTACATGGATGGTCATATGACAAGGGATATTTGTATAATGAATAGTTGTACAATTTGTATAATGAATAGCCCTCTAAAATTAGCATATATATTTAACTTATGGCTGTGCAAGTAAAGAGATGGAGATGCAGTAAGAATCGGAACTAAGAGCTTTGGCGTGATGATGAGCGTGGCGGCTGCCCTGATGACATCTGCTGCTTTCCTGGGCTACAAAGTTCTCATTTGGTTGGATTTTTTTTATTGTAGCAAGTAATTAAAAAGCATTACATAAAGCTGAGCATTTTAACCATCTTGAGCTTCCAATCACTGGCATTAAGGACATGCACCACATAATCAGTACTTCCTAAACTTCGTCACTAGAAACTGCAACTATTAAACAGTCACTCCGCGCTTCCTCATTCCACTCAGACACTGGTGGCTGCCATTTATCTCTCTGTCTGTATAAATTTGCCTGTCCAAGATATGTAATGTAAATAAAACCATATAACTTTTGCACTCGTGTGTGTGGCTTACTCTATCTAGCATAATGCCTTCAACATTCGTCCATGTTGTAGTCTGTTTAAATAACATTCTATTACATGTATATATCACATGCTGCTCACCTTATTTTAAGTTATTAAATAGTGATTAAATAGATTACACAAATCACTTAAAAATGTAGATTATCTGGGCATCAGCTGTTATCTTAGCTACTGAGGAAGCTGAGATCTGAGTATCAGGGTTTTAAGCTAGCCTGGGGAAGAAAGTCTGTGAGACTCATCTCCAATTAACCATCAAAAAAACCAGAAAAGCAGGGCTGGGAAGGTGGCTCAGTGGTAGAGTGCTTGCCTTGAATGCATTAAGGCCTGGCTTTGATTCCTCAGCACCACATGAGCAGAAAAAGCTGGAAGTGGTGCTGTGGCTCAAGTAGTAGAGCGCGAGCCTAGAGCTGAAGAGCCCAGGCTCAGAGTTCAGGCCTCACGACTGACAAAACAAAGCAAAACAAACAAAAAACCAGATGACTCATACCTGTTATCCTAGCTACTCTGGGGGCTGAGATGTGAGGATTGCTGTTTGAAGCCAGCTGGGCAGGAAAGACTGTGAGACTCTTATCTCCAATTAACCATGAGAAAAGTGGAAGTGGCACTATGGCTCAAGTGATATAGTGCTAGCCTTGAGCTGGAGAGCTGAGGGACAACACCCAGGCCCAGGCTTGAGCCCCATGACCAGTACACCAACAACAAAAAAGCCAGAGAAGTGTCTGGGCACTGGTGGCTCATGACTATAATACTAGCTACTCAGGAAGCTAAGATTTCAGGATCACAGTTCAAAGCCAGCCCAGGCAGGAAAGTCCATGAGACTCTTATCTCCAATTAGCCACTAGAAAATTGGAAGTAGAGCTGTGGCTCAAAGTGATATAGTGCTAGCTTTGAGCAAAATGAGCTCAGGGACAGTGCCCAGGCCCTGAGTTCAAGCCCCAGTAATGGCAGAGAGAGAGACAGAGAGAGAGACAGACAAGCAGGCAGGCAGGCAGACAGATATAGTAACTAAATGGATTTTCCCCCTGTTCACTGCTGTACCTGACTATTTTTTTAAAAGTCTTTTCAATTATCTGGAAAGAAAACATTCTAGAACTACATTTAAAACATATAAAGCATGGTCAGCACTACATTTCATAAAGCAGGTAAAAGATATTTGTAGTCACAGAAGTGTGATATATCTATAGACGAAAGGATACAATTAAAAAGACACAATGCAAAACTTGATTCTACTTTTCCAGGAGAAGGTTCTTTGGATGGCCTGACACAAGTCTATAAACAGACACTTTTCACTGGGTGCTTGGTGGCTCCAGCCTATAATCCTAGCTGAGATCTGCGGATCACAGTTCAAAGTAGCCAGGCAAGAAAGTCCATGAGATGCTTAATCTACAATTAACCACCAGAAAACCGGGAGTGATGTTGTGGCTCAAGTGGAAGAGTGCCATCCTAGAGCAAAAGTGCTAAGGGAAAGTGCCCAAGCCCCGAGTTCAAGCTCCACAACCAGAAAATAAAAAAGGAGACAGAGACACTTTTTGCTCAATAGAATTTCTTTTAATTTCTTTCTTTCTAAGAGCTCATTTTCTTCATGAACATCAGCTAAAAATCTTTTTTTTGGGGGGGGAGGGGCAAGAAACAAATCCCTAACAGCCCCACAACCATTGAATGCATCCAAAGATGTAAAACTATAGTGTATTTTGGGTTCAGTACTACCCTCGCTTTTGGGCATCCACCAGGGAATTTGGACCCCATCCCTTGTACTTCTTTACAGACACAAAGTCAGCATAGACTCACCAGTGTGGTGTATAGTACTGACCTCCTCCCGCCCCTCCCCTCCACTAGGTTCTGCAAATAATCATATATGGTTGTGACAACAACTTCAGATACAACCACCTTAGGGCACATGGACTTTTTTCACCACTAGATGGAGTTAGCTAAAAGTAATGTCTGGTTTTCAGGGTTTTGGTCATGTGAGATTTCTGCATAACCACATAGAAGATATTTCCAGTCTATCACCATTGCTTATTTTATTTTTCAATGCACTCACCTATATGACATATAAATCTTAAGAATAGAAATAAGTTTTTCTAAAAATCAACTAATTATCATTGTCTATCTATTCAATTGACCTTAATTCTTTTTTTTTCTTTTTTGTCGGTCATGGGGCCTGAACTCTGGGCCTGGGCGCTGTCTCTCAGCTCTTCAGCTCAAGGCTAGTGCTCTACCACTTGAGCCACAGTGCCACTTCAGGCTTTTTCTGCTTATGTGGTGCTGAGAATCGAACCCAGGGTCTTATGCATGCAAGGCAAGCACTCTACCACTGAGCCACCTTCCCTGCCCCAAATTGACCTTAATTTTTAATGAAAATTAGATGATTATATGTCTAGCTAAAATCTATCTACCTATGTATCATGAATCTTCTTGCTTAAGAAGAATTTGACATTAAAACCTAGAGTATCTGTGCATTGCTATGGATTCCTAGAAGAGCAATTCTTAATTTTCCACTGGAAGACTTGTTGGAAATACAGCAGATTGGAGGAATAGATCTTTTTGAAAGGAGGCTGGCTCAAAACTCCTAAAAAGAATTTTTCTGGCTGCAAGTTGTGGAAAACCCCATTTAAATATACTTGATACAAACATAAAGTTATTGACTCGTATGTCCAAACTAGACACCTGCAGGAAATAAGCAGCAGTAACCCTTGCAAAGACATGCATGTGGTTGAGACTCTCCAGTTGCTTCTCATCTTTGCTTCTCTTTTGGCATCATCAGCCTCAATCTGTCAAGCCAGCTTCTCCCACAGGACTAGAAATCCAACTACCTGTACCTCCCAGACACATACATCCTATTGTTGATATCTGAGAATGTCATAATGATCTAATTACAAATTCAAACTGATCTAAAAATGACTAGGGGGGCTGGGAAGGTGGTTCAGTGGTAGAGCACTTGCCTTGCATCCATGAGGCCCTGGGTTCGATTCCCCAGCACCACATAAGCAAAAAGAAAAAAAGCTGGAAGTGGTGCTGTGGCTCAAGTGGTAGAGCGCTAGTCTTGAGCTGAAGAGCTGAGGGACAGCGCCCAGGTCCAGAGTTCAGGCCCCACGACCGGACCCAAAAATTAAAAAAAAAAAAAAGAATGATTAGGATTAAACCAGATTTTAGTATATGCTCGGCTTGAACAATTATTCATTCACAGAGGGTGGTGTGCTGTGATTACCATCGGCAGTTTATAGATGTTGTCCATACCCATAGCTCTTTAAGCTTACCTGAAAGTGGCTGGAAGATTGTCTTGCTATAGAAAAAGAATTTGAAACAATTTTAACATTGCAATTCCCTTCAGATGTGTGGAGGGCAGAAGGATGTTTCCCTAAAGATATGTGATTTTCCCCGGAACCCTGGAGTCTGTGATCTTGTGTGGCAAAACAACGTGGTCAAGTTAAAGACTTCACGATGGGGAGATTAATTTGGATTCTCCTGTGGGCTTGTAGCAAACCCAAGGGTTCTCTCCAGTAAGATGGGGATGGAGGAGAGGCAGAGGAGATGTGACAGCAGATGCAAAAGTTGGGGTGGTGGGCTTGATGACAGGGGCCATGAGCGATGAAAGGTGAGAGGCCCTTGGAATCAGGAAAAGGCAAGGCGACAGGAGACAAACACTGCTTCAGAGGCCCCCACGCAGCGTATCCCTGCAGTCGCCTTGATTTTATCCTGTGAGATTCAAGCCTGGCTCTGAGCTCTGACTTCCAGACTGTAGTGTGTGTGTGTGTGTGTGTGTGTGTGTGTGCACGCATGCACTCCCATCCTAGTACTTGAACTCAAGGCCTGGATGCAGTCCTTTAGCTTTTTTGCTCAAAGCTAGCACTCTACCACTTGGGCTGCAGCTCCACTTCTGGCTTTTTGGTAGTTTATTAGAGATAAAAGTGTCATGGGCTTCACTGCCCAGCTAGCTTTGAATTGAGATTCTCAGGTCTCAGCCTCCTGAGTAGTTAGGTTTAAAGGTGTGAGCCACTGGTGCTTAGCTTGATTTCTGTTGTTTTAAGGCACTAAGCTTGTGGTACTTCATTATAGCAACAGAAGGAAATGAACACAAGAGAATATTCTCTGCTATCATTTCTTCAATTGTTTACTTGACATCCTGGTCAGAAATGGTACCAACTCATAACCCTGCCATTGAAACTTTCCTTACGTGATATGCTTGGCACACCATGTTGCAACTTCCCCTTCCCATCAAACTTTCATGCATAGCACCATTTCTTATTTAGAAAAGAAACCCTGACATATCAACAGCATTTTAATGGAGATGATTGTCAAAGGGCCCTGCATGGCCGGTTCCTTATTCTGGGGTTATTATGATGACCAGTCAGCAGCAATAGAAATGTCCTATGCTCATCTGTTGTTTGTGTTTCTGTAAAACAAGGTGTGTCTCTGCTGCTAGGGAGCTCCTTGGCTTTCTTGAGTCAGCTATAATCTACCCAACTGCCTCAGTGGTACAGGAAACAATTGGAAAAGGCAGTGACTCACAATTGGGCTTAAAATATAATTGTGCAGTGAATGTTCCCCACTCCCTGTCTGATCTGCCCGTGTTGCTAGTAAAGACCCCGGGTTGGGCAGCATTGGAGAGCCAGGACAGTATGGATTTTGTTTTCTGCTGACCGTTTTTGAAATTACCTTGCTCATTGAAGGCATCCAGTGCCTAAATGCCAGCCAGCAGGAGAAGGACTTAATTACCCCTCCCACTGTTCCTGGAACCCCATGCAATGTTTCCCTGCAGAAACATTTACCACACCACAAATTCAATTGCCTTTTGCCCACTCTTCTCATCTCTCGGAAATCTGAAAGGACTAAACAGTTGTAGCTGGTTAAGCCAAAGAGCCCTGTGGGAGGGCTTCAATTTGCCAATAAATTCTGTGTGGCATGGATGCAGATATCAGGTCATTTTTAGGTTCTTGAACTCCTCTGAGCCCTGAGCTAGCTTCTTTCTGCAGCTCAGGAAGTGATCCTTCACTGACTGTCCCCTCAACTGAGTTTATGTGATGGTCAAGATGCTATTAAATTGCAAATGAGGCACTGATGCTTTAAGTCTTGGAAAACATCCTGCACTCTCCCAATGCTTGTCAAGATATCAGAATTTAATATCCAACTCATCAACAAATTACCAGAAGGCGATACAGTAAGATTTTGGCATTTCCAGTTTATTGACAGGGGTAGAATTCATTCTCCCTTCCAACATAGTCCCTGAGTTCTTCATATGTTCTTTCCTTACAGAAAGCTATTCAACCCAGTGCTACTGTGGACACAGAGGACCCTAGGCCTAGGTCTAGGAGCCTCCCAGATTATTCAGTGTTTCAGATAGTTACATATGTATTATTTCATTGGTAGGAAGACTGCAAGGTGAACTTGAACAAAAAATTAACTTTGGGGGAGCTATTCTTACTACTCAAGTCACTTAAACTGTAGTCTAATTTGGCTTCAGTTTAGCTTTGCAATCACCAAATGCTAAGACAGAATGAAGGTGGTTGAGGAGTAAGGTAATAAGAAGAGTGAACTGGCAGAGCTGATCACTACCAACAGGAGGTAGGGTAGGGTGGGCTCCAGATGGAAAGGACACTGGGTATTTGGCAGAAATACCCAAGTCCTCATGATTCTGACCACTGGCTGGGCTGTGCTTTAAGAGGGGCCTGGCCTCTTTTCAGTTGATATGGTGGGTGCCCAAGGCACTGCTAGGCTGGAGTCACCCACTGCCTGCACTTCTCATAGCTACAGGACAAGTTTTCAGCCAGTTGGGGACAACTCATATCATGGAGGGTAGCAAGCAGCACTAAGTAGCAACATGAAGAGACCAGTGCAAAGAGAAATAACTCCCAAGGACATGACCTACTTCCTCCAACCAGGTCCCACCTGTCACCGTTCTACCACCTCCAAACTTTGAACCCATCAATAGATTAAACTACTCTCAGGAAATCAGAAACCTTGAGATCTAATCTCTGGAAACACTCTCACATTCCACACCGAGGGTAATGCTTAATCTTCTAGGTCAATCAGACTGAAAATCCAGAATAGCTATCACACGCCACAAAGGCCTGGCTACTCGAATTCCCTCCACCTCCCTCCACCTGTCACAGGTGGATCTTCAGGACAAAAAAGAGAAGGCAAGGAAATGGAAGTTCCAGGTTTTATGGTTATCTAGTTGCCATAAGCTACTTGAGGAAAAGGAATTCTAATTTCTCTGACTTGCATTAGAAGGGAAATGGAGGAAGTGAAAGGTGGGTGAGAGAAGGTTGGGGAGAGTATCTTGTTTCTGGAGAGGTGGAAATAAAATCTTCCTCCATCCTCTTTGGTCCTGGCTGGGGTAGAGACTTAAACTGGTATAAGACAGAATAATAAGAGAAAAATCACCCTAACATTTCATTCGAGTTACACATGGCCCAGGATCCTCATAAAGAAATGAAAACCCGGGTTGGGAAGGTGGCTCAGTGGTAGAGCGCTTGCCTTGCATGCATGAAGCCCTGGGTTCGATTCCTCAGCACCACATAAGCAAAAAGAAAAAACCTGGAAGTGGCGCTGTGGCTCAAGTGGTAGAGCGCTAGCCTTGAGCTGAAGAGCTGAGGGACAGTGCCCAGGCCCAGAGTTAAGGCCCCATGACCGGACCCAAAAAAAAAAAGAAATGAAAACCCAAGCCAGGTGCCGGTGGCTCATGCCTATAATTCTAGCTACTCATGAGGCTGAGTTCTGAGGATTGTGACTCAAAACCAGCCCAGACAGGAAAGTCTGGGGGACTCTTATCTCCAATTAACCACCAGAAAACCAGAATGGCGCTGTGCCTCAAAGTGATAGAGTGCTAACTTTGAGCAATACAACTCAGGGACAGCGCCTAGGCCCTGAGTTCAAGCTCTACGACTGATCAAAAAAAAAAAAAAAAAGGAAAAAAGAAAAAAGAAATGACCCAAACAAACTGTTAGAATGTAGTACTTATCCTGAATTGGTCAAAGATTACGTCTTGAAGACGTAACTGAATTATGTAGGAGGCTTTAAAAATTGTTATTTTATCACGGTTTATATAGTATTCTCTTGGTCTCAACCTCTTGTCGTTGGTGATAAGGATATCGCCTTTTTTTCTACTGTCAGGAGAGTGCCTCTCTCACAAGAATTTCAACTGCCGCTTTTAAGAAGCAGCAAAGTTCAAAGTGATATTCTTGTACTTGCTGGCTTTCAAGTGTTTCCATCTTAATTAAAACTGTCAGTGTGTCAGAACCGCGTATTTTCATCTTCTACTTCTGAGGCTCTTTCAGCCTCCTTGAGTTCAAAATATTCTGCGAGCCTGGGGAATCTGAGCTCAATGCTTCTTAATTAAATATGGCAATGGCCATGTAAAATTGTGTGTTATTTTTGTATGATTAATATGTAGACATTAGAATATATAGGCTTTTATGTTTGTTTCCTGTATGTTTCCTACATATCAAATAGCCTTGAGGCTTTCAAGTTGGGAGTAGTGGTGATCTATTTGTAAGTCATAAAATTAATGTAGTGCTCTTGACTAGTAATAAAGATTAAAAACAGGAAGAGGAAGAGAATGAAACTATTCAAGTACAGGTTTGACATTTGTTTTAAGTACACGTGTGTCGGAAGGTGCTGAGTTGTAATGCATGGTTGAATGGACTTCAGACTTGGAGTTGACAGGAATGTATCAGGAGGTTAAAACTGTATAGGTTCACTTGTTAGAGAGAACAGGTGAGGAAAGAAATCCAGTTCCAGATGCTAATACTTACCAACACACAGAGGATCGAAATGGGGAACCACATCCAGGTTTGCTCTGACACTGAACTTATTATACTGCCTGGGATAATGGAGGTATCTGCCCTATTGACCTGATTGATATCCCATAAATACTTCAGAGCCTACTTACTTGTCTGCCTCATAAAGAACAGCTTCCTTTCCAGGGTTTCTGACAACTTTATTTCCCACTCTAGTATCTGTAGAAAGATTCAGCCTTACTTCCTGTCCTGGCAGCCTTAGGAATTGGATAGACTGTCCTCCTGGGCAAAGCCTGCAGCTAGTGGTTCTCAGTTAATTGAACTGGTGTTAAGTCTTACCGTGCAATTAAATACTAGTAAGAGCTACCTTGGAGAGAGCCAGTGATTTGGTATATAACCTAATGTACTATTAAATACACAGGCAAGTGTACAATGGGCTATTCTGGATGGCTTGTAGGAATGCTGACTTTAAATACAAAGACAGGCTTGCTAGATGTTAGAGGTCAGGGGAGTCTGAGTTATTGAGTCATGTGGACCTCAAGCCATTAGCTTCAGTCAAAGGTCAGTCCTGCTGACTATTACTAATTGATGAACCAGCACTCTGCTTGGAATCCTTTACTTAATACTAGTCCTGTGTCAGCCATTGTACTGCCGGAGAGCATATTTGGGGGATATATTGGAAGAATATGGGCTCATGTGGAAAGAACAAGCTGGCACAGTTCATGTACACAAATGTGAGAGTCATAGCTGTATGGTAGGTGAACTCAACGTTGGTCCTTAAATCACTTATTGAAAAAAAAGGGAAACACAAAAGTTATTATTGTCATAATTTTTCTTCTTTTTATGAGAACACAGAAAGGAAAAATAAGCTATTAGCTCTGCAGAAGAATAGAAAATGCATCTACCTGGAGAAATGGTACAATAGAAGTTGTAGCAATAGAGAGCTCCTTTGCAAGTTTACTCTCTCTCTCCCTCTCTCTCTCTCTCTCTCTCTCTCTCTCTCTTAGTGACTTGCCACAGGGGAACCCAGGGCAGCTGCCTCTCAGCCCCCAAACTCTCTCTCTCTCCTAAGTAGCTGACTGTACAGTACACAGGTTCTCAGCCCTACGCTGACCCACCAGTTTGGGGAGTAATCAGCATGCTGCAGAAGCATTCAAGCTTTTGGTTCCCTAGCAAATCTAAAACCTTTATAAAGAAGAAAATATTCAAAATGTACAATATCCCTCCTAATCCATGAAGAATACAGTCCAAGACCACCAATGGATGCGAAAAACGGTAGACACTAGCAACTCAATACATACTGAGTTCTTCCCATACATAGGTGCATATAATCACATTTAATTTTGTATGTGTGTCAGTACTGGGGCTTGAACTCAGATCTTGGCTTCCTGAGTAGCTTGAATTACAGGTGTGACCCATCAGCACTTGGCAAACATTTCATCTTTAAAACAGGCTCATTAATAAACTATTACTATTAATAACTAATAGTAGACTAGAATAATTCACGTGATACACTAGATTAGAAATGAAGAGAATGTGGCCTCTCTCAGGACACCTGACTGTGCTGAACTCTTAAGCTTCCTGGGATGACAAAAAATAGTGTGGTTCCAGATGAGAAGTGACAAAGGTGAGTGACACAGGCATTGTCACATCGCATTAGAGTATTATTATTCTTTTTATGCTACAGCAAACATACAAGATGTGAATTTCTGGAATTGTCCATGCAATATTTTTAGATTATAGTTGACCACAGGTAGTGGAAACCACAGAAATGGTGGGAAAGAAATGAGGGGAGGGGGCAGCTCTATAAATCATTCCTCCCAAACCCTTTAGGAAATTATCTTTCTTTACCTTCTTCTCTCTCCTCTGCATTTACATATTCTGACCTCCTTCTTCACAAGCTCCCTTAGAAATGAGGATATTTGCGGCGGACTGGGTTCTAATAACTATGTTTTAGAATTTTAATGGTTTGAGATATTAGAAAGTTTAAGGAAGTCCTAAACTGGACAGAGCCTTGATGTTTACCTTCTCCTTTGGAGTAAAAATATTCATTGAATAAATCTTGATTAAGTGTCTATGATGTTACAGAACAAGTAAAAGGGCAAGACTTTCTATTTAGTGGTGATTTCAGTCATATGATAATCAAACTCCAACTCCCTCCAAGATGATGATTCTTCTCTCCTGGGTCAAGGGGTCCATTAAAATGCCTGGGTGACCGTGAACCACTCATCAGAGTTGGGGTGACACTCTTCAGGGGTTTCTTGGTAGACACCCTGTGATATGAGATGAGAGCCAGCAGTCTTGGGTTCTTCCATCCCCCCCTAGGTGAAAGCCTGCGGGAGAGCATGGGGACAGCGGCTAAACTGCATAGCCAGCATCTTGCTGTAAAGAGCTTCTGAGTGCTCTGAAAACATCCGGGTCTTATGATGCTTTGCTGTGAAAAAGGATCGTTGCTAAGGCCAAATGATTCGACCTACCATCACTCATTAATGCAGCGGCTCCACCAGAAATAGAACCTGCCCATTACTCCCCAAACCCAGGCAGGAACTTCAAACACCACAAACTAGGGAACAGAAAGAGAAAGTCACGCAAGGAGTCCTTGCCCCGATCAAACACAAAGGCTCAGCTGGCCTCGAAGGTCCGTGGCTTTTGCAACTTGGTGTGGGCCATCATCCCAAACCCACCTCAACTCTGAGAACACCCGAGGAAGGCTATGATCGCTAAGGAGAGGCAAAACAGGCTGATATTTTTTTTCAGTGGAGGAGGTTTGGCAGGGTTTGGCAAAGACGTCGTAAACGGCTGGGACCAAACAGCTAACAGATGCTAAGCTCGGCTAGGGATGATGTCAGCAGGACCAGGGTGATTAGAGGCTTCGGAGTGTTCCATTGGCTGCATGGCTCACAGCGAAGCGGTGCCGGCCTCCAGGGTGTCTGTCCAGTTAGTGGCTGGAGCAGAGGCTCAGAACAGCAGAGTTCAGTGGTGACGAAGATGTAGAAAATTTCTCAGATTTCTACCCCAACTCTTGTAGTTGCCATCAGTTTTCACCTCTGAGATGTGGGCCATTCACTTAATTTGTTTCTGCCTCTGTTTCTTCATCAGTAAAACGTGATGGCATTGGAAATGAACTTTTACAACTTGGGTGGGGGGTGGGGGGTGGCGGGTGGTGGGGAGGGAAAGTGGGTAAAAAACAAGGGAGGGGATAACAATGTTGGACAAGAAATGAACTCATTCCCTTACTTAGGTAACTGTAACCTCTCTGTATTTTCACATACACACCTCTCTGTACATCACCTTTACAATTAAATAAATAAGTAAATAAATAAACGTGATGGCAGCAGCACCTGCTTCCTAGGGCCCATTAGTTAGGGCTGCATCCACTAATGTGAGCAGAGCACTTAGGATTTGTTATGTCAAAAGCATAACTGTTCACTATCTTGTGTCTACTCAGAGAGCTGGTAGGTGAGCTTTTAAAATAATGGTTATAAGCAATGGGGTGCTGACAAATGTTTAGCCAGCAGCTTTATGGGAAACAAACTTTGGTTTGTAATGCTACAAATATGGTATAAATAATGGTATAACTATTTTCTGCATGGCAGATTACAGGCTACCAATGTAATGTCTGTTACCAAATGCAGAGGGGGACAATTCTGTTTCTCAAGTGTGGCCATAATAATGGTTACAAAGCCCAGGTATAACATGAAAGATGCTAGCTTAGGTGAAAGAAATACAAATGAAATTTGAAATACAAAATGCTCAGGAATTATGTAAGAACAAGCTGAGCACAGGAAAAGAATACAAGGAAATGTGCCTAACATTGAGTGTAATTGTGTTAGAGCAGTGAAAACATAATTAGTTCTCAAATATGTATTACTCTTTTCCTTAAAGTAGGTACATTAATGTTGAGTAGTAAACACAATACAAATTTATGTGATAGGAAATTTCAACTATATAGTATAGTGCAAATTTCAAGTGTGTGGAATAGAATACTATGTTAACTAGCTTCCATAATTATTGCCACTTCCCCAATCTTCTTTCATTTTAATCAAATGATATGTTATTTCATTTTTTCTAGAGACTATATCATTTCACCTGAAAGATTCCATTATAAGATGTAAGGCATTAAAATATGTGACTACCTATGTCCCTCCCCCACAGTATAACCCCTGTTTTCACTGTATTTGATGTTGGTATAATTTGTGGAGGGTAAGAGAAAAAACAAATTGTTTAAATAGGGATACAGGTGGACCCATTGCAACAATGAGATGTACAAGACGTTATGTCAAAAAATAAACTTTACAAATTGGGCTGAGACGGGGAAGGGAGGAAAAGGGGGGGAGATGGGAAGGGATGGGAAGGGGAAACAAAGGAAGAAGCAACAATGCTTGTTAAGAAATGTACTCATTACCTCGCCCATGTAATTGTAACCCCTCTGTACGGTATTTTCACACACACACACAAAATGTGACTACCAAAGCATTATCACAAAAAAATTATCAACTGCTCATTATCAACTTTTTAAAATATTTTTATTATCTTTAAGTAATTGTACAAAGGAATTGACATTCAACAAAGCAGTTTATGAGTACAGTGCATCTTGATCAATGCCTCATTATCATTTTATACCCAGTCCACATTTAAATTTCCCCATTTGGGAAAGAGATCTTTTTTGGTTTCATTCTTTAAGTCAGGGTTCAACTGTAACATTGAATTGTTTTTCTTTTAAGTTTTAAAAATTCTATAAGTTATTCTTTCTACGTCTTTCATGTCATAGATTTATTTAAAAGCGGATCATTTATCTGGTAGAATGTCCACATTCTAGACTTGGCTAATTGCTTCCTTGTGATTCCTTGTCCCTCTGGTCCCCACATTTCCTGAAAACTGCAGGATGGATTCAGGACAGGATCCCTCAGGGGTGGTGCCAGGTACCACATCCTATTCCATCACATTCTGATGCACAGCTTGGCTGGCTGTGCCACTTTAGAGATTTTAAGATTGATTGGTGCAATGCATTTGAAACCAAAATCAAATAGAAGATAATCGAACTAACTGAAATGCCAGACACAGAATTAGCAAATTGCAGTAAAACATCATACAGGCTCTACCATGAACTCCTTTGGCCCCACTGAGAATTTTACTGCCTTATCCTGGCTCATCACAATAGCCTCTAGATGCCCCCCTACCTGGTCCCACCTCCCTATCAATTCATCCTTCATACAGCTGCTGACAAAGTCATTTTCTCCTTCTGGTTAGACGTTGTAGAGGTTTGAATCTACTGGATAAATGCTCTTAGTTGGCAATGGAAGGAGCTTCATAGCCTAGCCATACTGGACATCCTTCCTCTCTCACTGATGCACCTTCTCGCCTTCTTCTCCCTTCCAGTGCTCCATTCATGGAGAACTCCATAGAATTCACTTTGGTATAGCCCTTCTTTACAACTCTGTGCTTAGTTCCTGCCTAAACTGCCCTGCTTTCCTTCTCGTTGGGAGTTTATACCCACCCTTTGAGAGGCCTGTGGAAAGGCATTTTTGACCTCTCTAGATATTTATAAACATTCCTTCTCTGTTTCCTCAGAAGGCTTCAGAATAGCTCAACTTATGCCATTTTGATGGATGTCCTTGGACCTGGGATACTGCAGGTGCTCAGTAGACTTATGTTCAATAAGTTAATTTTTAAAAGGAAGCATTAGCCAGCACCAGTGATTCATGCCTCTGAAATCCTAGCTCAAGAGACTGAGATCTGAGGATCATGATTCGAAGCCAGCCTATCAGACTTTTTATTTCCAATTACCACCAAAAAGTCAGAAATGGAGCTGTGACTCAAGTGGTAAGTGTTAGCATTGAGCACAAAAGCTCAGGGACAGTACTCCATTCAAGGAACAGGCCCTGAGTTCAAGCCCCAGGACCAGCAAATACACACAGACACAGACAGACACAAACATACACGAGCATGCTCACAAGGAAACCCTAAAGAAGCATTATGGAAAGGACAGGAACCATGCTGGATGAGTGTCTCACTGGCCGAAACAATCACATGTAAACGTTAATATGCAGAGTGGCCATATTTAAATTGGAGGACTTGTCCTGACTTCATCCTTATCTCTGCTCTGCTCAAAATTTTAATCCTTTTAAGAGATCATGTTCACACAGAGATTTTACCTTTTTTCGGTGCCTATTAGTTTCATCGCTTGGCAAGTGGGATGATAAGGAAAAGATGTTCTTCAAATCAGGTCTGCAGAATCATGGAACAGACAGATGGTTAGATTCATGAATGACCTTTAGCTTTGTTTGATTTGCAAACATAAGGAAAACCTAACCTGAGCTAGTTCTTGCAAATGTCTCTATTAAAGGAAAGAATAACTGAATCCAACCAACCAGAAACAGCCTAAGAAACATGTAAGTAGGAACTTTCCGGTGGGGATTGGCCAAATAAACAAGTAGATAAATGTAATCCATCAAGAATATTTTTTAACACTTCTGGGTTTGTCCTATAAAAGCCTCACCCTGTTCCCTTCGTGAAGCTCCTGAATCTCTTCCAGTGTGGAACTATCCAACTCACCAATCATTATTTGCTTAAATAAGATCTAAGTTCTGATTGTGCCACAATATGTTTCCATAATAGTATCCATCATAAAGCTTGTTTTGAGGACTCAACTAGTGCTTCAATTAGTGCCTAGAACATAGGCTTGTCTATGCCAATGCTTGCTATCTGTACCTTGGCACAGGCCTTAATGTCTTTCCTAGTGACTGGCTCTGCAGAGGTACAATTTGCATCTGCTTAAGTCTTGTCTCCACGTTTGGCATAAAACGTTAGAGGATGAAGAGATGGTATGGAAGGAGCAGGGCTATGGTTCAGCGTGGTAGTTGGTGAAGAATGCACTTTGGAAGTAGGCTTTTGGGGCTCCATCCCACTTCCAAATGGATTACAGTATGACCTTGAGGCCACAGGTGAAGTGCTACACACCTCTAATTCCTTGTTTGTGAAATGATGATGTTGACATGAGTCTGTTGTGATGATATGTGGGTGAGATCATTCATGTAAAGCTCTTAGCACAGTGTTTGGCATGTAGGAACTACTCAATGCATATGATTTGCTATTATTGTTTTCTTTCCTTAAAAGTCACATCTTACCATGGTTTTTTAATAGACCTATTTTAGCCAGGTGCCAGTTGTTCATGCCTGTAATCCTAGCTACTCAGGAGGCTGAGAGGTTTGAAGCCAACCTGTTCAGGAAAATCTAGGAGAGTCTTGTCTCCAATTCAAAAGGGAAAAGCTGGAAATGAAGGTGTAAGTCAATTGGTAGAGTGCCATCCATGAGTGAAAAGCTAAGGGAGACTACCTTGGTCCTAAGTTCAAGCCCCACTACAGAAATAAAAATACATACATACTTATATACATAATACCAATCCTGTAGATATACTTAGATAAATAAGATGATTAGAATTCTACCCTTTGACCAGAATAAATGACTGCTATTTCTTTCATTGACTATATTCAACATAGCCCCTCTTGCTAATTAAAGTAGAAACAGTAGCAACCAAGTCATTGAAGTCCAAGGATGGCACTAATCCAAGGAACTCAGGAAAAATGTTCTTAGTAACTCACTTACAATATAGGAGAAGATGAGAATCTCCCAAGGGCTGTGACTTTATAGCTAAGGGGCCTCCAGCTAACAACAGCTACAACAGAGATTAAATCAAGTTTCAGAGATTGTTCTTTACACCCAGTATATGTGTTTCAAGAAGGTCAGCTGAGCTGACCATCCTCTGGAAGGGCACCTGCATATGGATCAAGGCTCACTTAACAAACAGAATGGACAAGGTGGCCTGGGTCCCAGTGTCCTCACAGAGCAAGGGCCCCAGAGAAGTGGGAAGTGGATAGAATTGAGTAGGGATCATCTCCCAATGGCTCTAAGATGAGCCATTGTATTTACCTGCAGGTTTATCTTGAAATATGGGAATGTACACATGTACCATTCTATTGTCAGTGTAAATGCAAATCTGTAAGGGTATGGAATTCAAGATGAACATGCCCTTCCTTAGTTCTATAAAAAGCCTAAGATCCTTCAATCATTTGTTCAGCAAATATTTGTATTTGAGCACTTACAATGTGTCATACTCTAACCAATAGCCCAAGGACAGTCATGATCAGACCTGAATAAGAGTCCTTGTTCTTTATAGAGCCCATGGTATACATGGGGACATCAAGAATGGACTCATTTACATACCTGTAAAATTCCATCAAGGACAAGAACTATAAGGCAGTGGGCTAAATGTATGACAAGTGTAAGGGGAGAAATGCTCTGTTTGGTGAAGTGAGGGAATGCTTCTGGGAGTCATAGGCTTATCTGACAGCTAAAGAATGAGAAGAGGGGAAAGCGTCCTGGGGAACTAGAACAACATGGGGCAGGAAGGGAGCATGGTGCATTCTGGAATTAAAAGCAGATCAGGGCAGGGAAGGTCTTGTCAGGCTAATCTTTTGTTCTTTGTGGCAGTACGAGGCTTTAGGCCACCAAATTTAGACTTTATTCTTGAAAGGAAGCAGTGTCCCTCCAGCCACCATCCATCTGTTTTGTGAAAATATGCTTCCCCCCAAACAAATGAATGTGATTAATTTAAGTGATACAATGTGAAAACTTTAGATTTGTTGGAAGACGGCATGCTTTTGGCATAAGTTGGGTGGGGTTATGGGAAAAAATGAACCAAGCATCTGCAGTACAGCACTGAACGCTAGCATCTAAACATTTGCAGTTTTTCCTCAGTGGTGGTCTCCTTGGAAACATATATCCATAGACAGAAGGGGTCAATGCACTTATTTTCAGAAATTATGTGTACAAGTAAACCAAAGTAGAGATGTGAATCCAGTGTTACTAATGTCTAGGAATACTTACAATATAGAATAACCAATACATTGATAAGAACCCATTGCTATTGAATTCAGACACAAATCCATTGGTTCTTATCAACTTATCAAGTGTCCAGTTACATGGATTCGTATAGAGAAGTAATTCCCAAACTTAGCTGAATCTTAATATCACAGTTATTTCCTATTGAAAATTCAGATTCCCTGGTGATTCTGCCTGAGTCATCTGGGCAAAGGCCCCAAGAATCTACATCGTTGCCAAACTGCCCAGTTGGTTCAGATGCCACCTATCTGTGTGTGTGTGTGTGTGTGTATGCATATATATATATATATATCTCAAGGAACTTGGTAATGTACATTTTACAGAAGGGAATAATCAGGAAGACTGAAATTAAATCCAACAGAGCAATGCCAATGGAACAAAAGCTATGAACAGCAACACTGACCCTCCAGTCCGGGGCCACCAGCTTGCCCCAACCTGCTCCCAGTGGGAGGGCTGAGCACCAAGGCAAGTGGGTAGGCTGGGGCAGGAGGGGGACAGGGCCTGGAGGGGCCCTTGGCAAGAGATCACTGGCAAGCTTCCTGGGATGCCCTGGTATAAATGACAAAGGCCCAAGATTATGGGGCCAGCTAACTGCCCAGTTGAATCATGGGTGCATCAGAGTAGACACTAGGATGGTGAGAGGGTATGTGGGTAGTAAGTGACATCTGAGGGCCTTAAGGCCTGTGTACAATTCTCTAGTCCTGCTTATTTAAGTCCCAGTCTCTAAGCTAAGTTCTTCCTCCCCCTAGCTGGAGAGGAGATCCAAGAAATCCATTCCCTTTTCTAGGGTTCCCTCTTTACCCTTCCACACACGATGCTTTGACCTTGAGATGTGTGGAGAATATGGGAGAAGAGGAGTCTTCACACGTGTGCGCACACATGGATAAGGCGGGGGAGAGGGATGAAGGGAGCCGGCACGCCACACATGAAGAGGAGAAGCAGAGGCGAATCCTAAAGAGTAGCTTTTATGGGGATGAGGCCCTCATTTGCTGTAGTTTCTGCCTCATGGGAGCCCCAGAAATTGCTTTGAGGGCCTGGGCCATGGCTCAGGGAGAGACTTGGTTTGGCACCTTAAGCCCTTAGCAACTTTTCCCAGGCTTTGCTTGCCAAGTGGAATGGGGATCCCTTAGTCTAACTAGGTTATGGAAGCCCCAGGACACCCCTGAAATTGCGTTTCTCCTGTGTGAGAGGCAAACTTTAGCGGAGTAGTTTAGACGTGTATTGCTCGGGACCTATTAGGGAAGTGATTTCAAGCAGCTTTCTGAGCTGAGCAGAAATAGAGTAAAATATATTCTGTCCATGGAAAACACATCTTTGTCTACCCTTGGTGGAAGCACTGTGGCATCCACTGCAAGATAGTATGTAGTTTTCTCCTTCTATTATAGCTGGAGGTGGTCTCTTGTGTTTAAACTCACTAGGCAAATCCAGCTTCTGGTCTTGGTAACCTTCAACTCCAGGGGCTCATATCATGATTGTCTAGAAGTTCATTTAAACATCTCCTTGACTTCAGCGTCAAAAAAAATAATTCCTTCTATTACCTTTCTTTCCTCATTGTCCTTTTCTTTTGGATGATCTAGAAGTTGTCATGGGCAAAGTAATGATGAGAAATTTCAGCCAGATAGTCCTGCAAGGATGATTTGGATCTACTCGAAAATGTGGGACTGCTACTGCTTCTTGGTTTTGAAATAATGGTAATGTTCCATAATAGCACCCACCTTTAAACTGTCACTTAAATAGGGAACATATGAGCACAAAGCAGAATTGCTTCTATGAAATCTGAATTAAGTGTTTCAGAAAGGGGGAGAATCCCACATCTTTCAAAACAAGCCATCAAATTAGGCGTAGAAGTGACAACTGTCAATTTGAGCCATTAAAAAAACATCGAATCTAAGGATTATGTCTTTAGGATGATTTGGTGTTTGCAGTTCCTGTTTCCCTTTAAAGAGGCAACTTCACCTGGTGTTGGTGGCTCACCTAAAATCCTAGCAACCTGGCAAATTAAGATCTGAGAACTGAAGTTCCAAGCTAGTCCAAGCAGGAAAGTCCAAAGCACCCTTATCTCCAATTAATCAGCAAAAAGCTGGAAGCAAAGGTGTGGTTCAAGTCGTAGTGCACCAGGGAAAATGGTGAAGGAAAAAGCTGAGTGAAAGTGCAAGGTCTTGAGTTCAAACCTCAGTATTCACACACACACACACACGCACACGCAAGTCTGATCATGGAGAATACATCTTAGGCATATACTGGGTATGTTTAAGAAAATAGAAAAAAAGCAATTAACTGATAAAGCAGAAAACTTAATGATTGTCATGTACTTGCCAGACTGATTTTCAGACTACAGAGGATCAGGCAGGGGAATGAAACTAAGGCAGGATCACTTAAAGATGAATTAACACTAGGCATCCTGACCAGTCTTGGGTACATCTGCAGAAAGGGCAGAGTTGGAGTTCAAGCCTGTAATACTAACTACACAGGAGACTGCAACCTGAGGATCAAGATTCCAATCTAGCCCTTGCAGAAAAGTCTATGAGACTCTTATCTCTAATAAACTACTCAAATCCAGAAGTGGAGGTATGGCTCCAGTGGTAGAGCACTAGTCTTGAGCAAAAAAAGTGCAGGGACAGCACCCAGGCCCTGAGTTCAAGGCCCAGCATCTGCACAAAAGAAATAAAAAAAATTTTAAGAAAGTTCAGGGATGTACTTATGGGTCATTAGCATAGGATACATCTATTTGCCATTAATTTCCACTAGACAGACCTGTGGGATATCATAGGTTATTGTGCAGGGTATTGTACACTTGAGGATGACACCAAGTACACTGCCAGCATCTGATTACCATACTTAGAAGATTGGAAAACAGCTGTCAATGCCACTGACAGGTCAATATGTCTATTTACAATAATCAAGCTCTTGCTGTTGTGGGACTTTGTGTGATTCTGATTTCTGATTCCTGGGCGAAAAGATCCTCCCAGTGTGTGTGTGTGTGTGTGTGTGTGTGTGTGTGTGTGTGTGACTCATTTGACGGTCTACCTTCCTCCCAGACCATTGATTGGCTTCAGTGCTTAATGCCATCTTCCTGCGGAGAAACTTGTAATTGTGCTTACTCTTCATTCTCCTGTGCTTTCAGACACAGGTGCCCAGCAGCCTCACTCTTCGCAGGAGATGTGCTTCAGGAGACGCAGTGATAATCTAATGGATTGATTTTGCGTTTTCCGGTTGCCTTGTCTGAGAAGACACATTACTATGATACCTAATGGGCAAGTTGCTGATGTTGGGAGCAAACGGAGGTGGAAAGTATCAGCCCGGCTGAGGCGCCTTGCTGTGGATGGCCACTTCCCTGTCCTTGCCTCCCGGCCCTGGTCACCCATTGGTGTCCTGCCCATTTGAGACTTTGGCTGGCACCAGATGTGTGCCTGCTCACTTCCTCTGGCACCGTGGCTGCCATGGCAGAAGGCAGGGAAGGTGGGATCGGAGGCTTTTGCTCACTCATATATAACCTCTTTGAGCATCTCCCAAAGCTACCTAAAATTAACATCAATCTGGATAAATATTGTTTCTTGCTGTGCAAATAGAGCTTCAAAATAGATCTCTTAGCACTTCTAAACCAGAAGGTTGCCCCTGAATTCTTTCTGCAAAGAAATTCTGCCCCCAGGGACACTCTGGCACAAAATCCCCCAAAAGTCTTAAGAACTAGTTGTTAGGTTTGTTATCACTATCTTAGCCAATATTTGGTTCTTCTTCAACCCTAAGCATATGGAAGATTGCACTTCTCATTGCCTGTAGTAGGACAGAGCCATGTGGCTCCTTGCAATTGCCAATATAATAACACACATCGTTTCCAGGCTGAGACAGTGCGATCTTCCAAGATATTTTTTCTCTTCACTAAGGAAGTCATGGAGATAGAAAACCCCAAAGGTTGAAGCATCCTGGATAACTCAGTTATCCTGGGGCAATTGTGCTTGAAAGCTGCCTTTACTCACAAAGTACATTGAGTGAGAAAGAAAGTTTGGTTGTTATGTTATTATTTGTTTCTGCAGCATAACTTAGTCCAAACACACTAACAGAACAAGAAGCTTTCAACTGATTTATTTTTTTGCTATCAGCCCTCGGGCTTGAACTCGGCCTGGGTACTGTCCCTGAGCTTTGTTGTTCAAGGATTCAGTAGAGCTCGAGTCACAACTCTACTTCTGTTTGTTTTTTTTTTCTCTCAGAAATAAGAGTTTCATGGGACTTTCTTGCCCTAGATAGCTTCAAACCACTATCCTCAGATCTCAGCCTCCTGAGTAGCCAGTCTTACAGGCATGAAACACTGGTTTCTGGTAATTACCCATTAAAAAAACAACAATAACTTTGGTACATCAAGCGAAGCAGTATAGTGACACAAAAGGAGCTGGGGGGTGGGGTGGAGTAGAAGGGGGAATGATCTCTATGGTGGCCCTCAAATCTTGCCTTGCTGAGGTTTCTGGGTCAAGGAGCAAGAGGGGAAATCTACATAGAGCTCAGTGGACTTCCTACATTGAGGTGCTAGAGATAAGAGACCAAGGAGTTGGAGACACCAAAGCAAACAATTTTCAGGACAGAGTGCCAGAGAAGGGCTGCTATGCACAGAGAGAAATAAGGGGATCCGTGGATTTCAGCGAATCGGCACACGTGTGGGAATAAACCACAGGAGACTAGAAAAATCCTCTTCCCAGTGCACTGCAATTAATTGCCTAACTATGGTACAGTCAACATAAAAATTAGTAACAGAAAGAGCTGGGGGGATAGCTTCAAATATTTGGAAACTAAATAGCCATGATCAAAGAAATAAAAAAAAAAACGTAAAAGCAGTTTGAGCTAAAAAGAAAAGCAAAAAGAAAGGAAAGATGAAAGCAATCTGGTACATGCTATGGAACGTTAAGCAATGGGGACAGCAACACTAAATATCTGTAATAGCAAAAAAGAAAAATTTTGAAAGTCAAGGGTCTCGAATCAATGGTTGCAGTTCCTCTTGGGGACCAGAACACATCACCTCTGAAATATGACTGTGGAAAATCTGACTCTGCCACCCTGATATTTGCTTCTTTCATAAATTCTGAGCAGTTTATTTGATAGATTGTTGACTTTGATAGTTTGGTAAAAAGCTGCTCTTTTTAAATATACCAAAAATTCTTATAAAGGTGATGTACAGAGGGATTACATTTATGTAAGTCAGGTACTTTTGTCACTGTTTTTGATTTCTGTACATTTGTCTTGTATATAAGTTTATCTGATTTGGGGAGGGGAAGGGAAAGAACAGAAATGGTGGGACAAAGGGTGAACTAATGCAACGTAGTGTCACTAGACGCTATGCTGGAAATGAACTACAGAACTTGGGAGAAAGGCGAGTTGAAGGGAAAAACTGGGAGAGAATGAGGGAGGGGCTGGCACTGTTCAAAAGAAATGCCCTCATCACCTGACTTATGTAACCGTAACCCCTTGTACGTCACCTTTATACTAAAATTTTAAAATGAAGAAATAAAAAGTACATTTCTTTTTGCACAACGTCACTTTCCCTCACTCTCTCCCAGTTTTCCCTCCCATCCCCACCTACAAGTTGTATATTTCATTTTCAACATACCCTTGTTGTATTTGTTTAACCTTTGTCCCTCCATTTCTGTGCTTCCCTTCACACTCCCAAAGACATATAAATGAACAAACAGGACAAAAAGAAAAGAAAAACAGCAAAAAAACAAACGAACAAACCTGAAAATCTTGTTTCCATTTCCTGGAGTTCGTTTTGGTAAATATTATTTAGTGTGATAAGATGCACAGAAGCTCTGTAACTTTCTGTTCCTTTCCTAAGAGTATTCTCCTTTGGTCTCGTGTTTGTGTGAATGCCTAAAGACCTGTATAATTTATTAATCTCTACTGTATTTTCGATCTAGCTTCTGTATTATCAGAGATAACATGTGCCATTTGTCTCTCTGACCTTGGCTTACCTCATTTAACATGATTTGTTCTAGGTCCATCCACGTCCCTGCTAATGGCATATTATTATTTCTAATGGTTGTGTACAATTCCGTTGTGTATATGTACTACATTTTTTGGATCTACTCATTTATTGTAGAAAGCTGCCCTTTTGTAAAGGAAATTTACATCTCCAAAGGAAATGGCCATAAGTGATATATCTGCATTAGGATGAGGGTGAATTTATTGCCTGGAGAGTCCTGTCTCTGTGTAACAAGATTATCTTTATCCATCATACATTTCCTCCCCACTACTTTCCATAACTGTCTTCACCATCCCAGGAACCCCAAACCTTATTTCTTTTGGCAGTTCAGGATGCTAATTATAAATGTTCATCCACCTTCTTCAAATTACATACACAGGTCCTTGCCATGGTTTGGACAAGCACTCTACCACATGTTGTACAGGCTTCTATCATATGAACCACACCTCCAGCTTTTTGCTTGAAGTTATTTTTCAAATAAGATCTTGTTTTTGTTGGGGCCAGTCTTGGAATGACTTTCTTACCTATGTCTCCTGTATAGCTGGGATTACAAGTATGCATCACCATGTGTGGTCTGTTCTATTAAGATGGGTCTTGTTAACTATTTTGTCCTGCCTGGCCTCAAACTATGATCGTCCTGATTTCTGTCTCCCAAGTAGCTGGGATTATGGCATGAGACCACTGTGCACCTTCTATTTTTGTGAGACTCCTGTGTATACATTCATAATTTAACTTTTTCTCCTGATAATCTGTATCATCAATTTCATTTACAGCCCATCCAAAAGAACCTAAAGCCTCAGCCCAAGTTAAAAGATTTTATTTTTAAGCCTGGCACTGGTGGCTCACATCGGCAGGCTGAGATCTGATGATTACAATTCAAAGCCAGCCCAGGCAGGAAAGTCTCATCTCCAATTAGCCACCAGAAAACTGGAAGTGGAGCTGTGCCTCAAAGTGGTGGACTGCTAGCTTTGAGAAGAACACACACACACACACACACACACACACACTTTCTCTGTTTGTTCTTCTCTTCGATTTGCTCCCCACCCTCTGCTCCATTTCTCGTGACTAACTATGTAGAATTAGTTAAATTGTACCAGCTCCTTCCCTGTGCATTGTGGGAAAGGTCATGTTTACAAGGTTGTTGGTTGTCAGGGAAGTTATGAAGTGGAGACTGGCTCTGCCAGAAACCAGACACACAGACCTTCAAAAAATGAGCCTTTGAACAATCATATCTTCTTAGACTCCCCGGTCGACCTTTTACTCAGTCCTCTTGGCTGAGATAAGACTCCCATATTCCAAAGCCAGCCGCTTCTCAAGACGAATGAATTAGCCTGGTGCCCACCTGTCCTAAGATGGAAATCCCCACAAAAAGATGCTCTATGCCTTCACTTTTAAAGATAAATTAGTTGTACAAAATAATGGGTTTCATTATGACATTTTCATATTTTATACCATTTACTTCAATCATATCCCCCCTCCCATTATCTTCTCTTATTCTCCTTCCCATTCCTGTTGTTGGATTACCCCTCCTCCCAGGAGCTTACTACCAGTTTCATATCTTTTTTTAAAGTCTAGATTTACAGCTGATCAGACAAAATAAATTTTTTTTTTTTGTTGGTCGTGGGGCCTGAACACTGGGCCTGGCTGCTGTCTGTCAGCTCTTCAGCTCAAGGCCAGCGCTCTACAACTTGAGCCATAGCACCACTCCCGGTTTTCTAGTGGTTTATTGGAGAGAAGAGTCTCATGGGCTTTCTTGCCCTCACTGGCTTTGAACTGCGATCCTCAGATCTCAGCCTCCTGAGTAGCTAGGAGTGCAGGTGTGAGCCACTGGCACCCGGTGACAAAATAATTTTTATTGAAATGAACTCCAGAAACTGGAAGCTAGAGTGTTTTTCTTTTTCTTTTTTGGGGGGCTGTTTTACTTTTCTTTTCTTTTTGTCTTGTTTGCCTATATGCCTTTGGGAGTGTAAGGGGAGACACAGAAGTGAGGGGCTCAAGGGTGAACAAATGTAGAAATAGTACTCACTGGACACTATGTTGAAAATGAACTATACAACTTGTGGGTGGGATGGAAGGGAAAAACTTGGAGAGAGTGAGGGAAGGGGGGCATAGTCCAAAAGGAAATGTACTCTTTGCCTGATTTATGTAACTGTAACTCTCTGTTTTTTAGTATTTTCAAATAAAAAAGTATAGATTTAGTATATAACAGAAAACATGTGGTATTTGTCTTTCTGAATCTATCTTATTTTGTTAATATGAAGATCTTCTAGTTGCTCCAATTTTCCTGCAATTAACATGATTTGATTCTTCTCTATTGTATGTAAATGTATGTATATATATATTTATATCCCCCATTTTATTTATCCATTCATCTGTTGGCAGATACTTAGGCTGATTCCATAGTTTGGCTGTTGTATTCAATAGGGCTGGGATAAACGTGGATGTGGATGTGTCTCTATTGTAAGTCAACTTTGATTCCTTCTATCATGTTCCTAAGAATGTGGAGTTTTCCTTGATAGCTAGGCAAAATGGGCACAGCATTATCGACTCTTCTAACATGTCAACTGGTTGCTAATAAAACTGAAACTACAAAAGGAATTCCATTGAAAAAGAAGACTTTTTAACAAACAATGCTGGAAATGGATGCTGGGACAATTGAACATGCATGTAGAAAAAGAAGTGAGATCTGATTCATACTTCATCGCCAACAAAATTCAATTCAATAGATCTAAATCTAATAAAATAAAAAACTACAAGAATAGGAAACTTGTAACTTTGTGTCAAAAATTTTCTTAGTTTCTTTGGAAGGCTAGATCAAGAATGAATTGGAAAAAATAGAATTCTAAACAATTAAACTACAAAGTACATATGCGCAGAATAAAATTTTCTCAGCCTCTCTCCAATGCCTTTCACTATTTGTTCAGTGAGAGATGTTGTTGAATTCAATTTAACTAAATTTTGTGAACATAATAAAGCTTAAAAGATAAAATTAAACAAACAGCTTCTTAGTTACAACAGTAAAAGAACCATTAAAGAGATAATTACCAAATGGAATTCTGTTAATCAAAAGCCTACCTTATACTGAGAGATAACATCTGATAAAAAAATTCATAATTCCTAAAACTTGATTATAATTGGCAACAAGCCTAAGTATGCACAAGAAAATTCCAACAAAAAGTGGGAAAACACTTTGGCAGTCACTTCACCAAGGATGTGTACTGAAATAAGTACATAGAGAGATGCTCAACAACATTAAAGAAATGTGAATAAAGCCACGGTGAGAATCACTGGACACCTTTTGGAATGGTTGAAGAGAAGTGGATGATCATACTAAGTGTTGGCAAGAAGGCAAAACTGGAACTCTCAGGCACTGCTGATAGGAATGCAAAATGGTAGGTAGAAGCAATTTGGAGTTTTTTTTTAAAGAATTAAATATCTATATTCTATATAATCAATTCATCCTACTCCTAGATGTTTAAGAGCCAAGAAAATATAAGTGCATGCATAAACTTTTACCTAAATCTTCACAGCAGATTTATTTGCAATAGTCAAAACCCAGAAATGATCTAAATACTTTTCAGTGGATAAATAAGCTTTACTTGGTCATAAAATGAAATATTGTACAGAAAATACTGTTGTTAGACATTTCAGTGAATCTCAGCCTCAAGATGGTAGAAGTGGCATAAGTTGGCACTATGTGGCAGTGAACTGCAGGTGTAACATTGTATGTGGTCCATGTTGCTAACTATGACATTCAGGCTGGTGTATCCATGAATGCATTTCAACTCAGAAATGACTATGTATAGTCTACAAGCTACACATCTGCACTGACAAAAAGCAGATAAGTTATCTGAAAAGTATGAGAAGCAGACCACAAAGGAGAAATGAGGAATCTGTGTGTGGGGGGTGAGAGACATATTCACCATTTTGACTGGTGTGTAGCTTTCATGGGTATAGACAAGTATCAAACTTTATCAGATTTTCTGCTGGCATTAAATAGTGTCAATTATACGTCTTTAAAGCTAGTTGAAAAAGAAGATGAAAAAGATAAGATCTTGGACATTGTTGAACCTCTACATCAATGGACTAGCTGTCTATCTCTAAATCTTTTGATTATGAAAATAATTCTATATAATCAAGCCACAGCAAGTCAGTTTCCCTAGAGCTTGCAGTCAGAAGCATAATTCTCTGCAGCGTCTAACATTATACATAACAATAACCACAGAATATTAAAGGCAGGCTAGGCCATCCCAAGTCTTTCCTGTACTTTTTATTTTTAAAAAATAGGTGAGGAAACAAAAACTCAAAAGAAGTAGGGGGACTTGCCCCACATAGCCCAAGAACAACAGTGTCTAGACTCCCCAATTGTGCTCTTTCCCAATATGTCCTCCGGTAGCTTGCTTTGTCAGCTTTTAGATTTCTAAATTTTATCTCCTTCAAACAGGGAAGAGAAAAAATTCAGAGTGGAATTTAATGCTTACAAGGGCAATTACCTAGAGGAAATTTTATATGTTTTATGAATGCAGCAATACAGCCTGAGGGCAGAGAGGAAAAAAAAGATTATTTTCTTTTAGAGTCACAAAACCAACATTAAACACTGGTGTCTTGAGGCAAGTAAAGATCTTTAAATAATGCTCAAAGAAAGGTATGATGACTGGTTTAGCTTTGGCCTGTTTGTGCTCTGTGTGTGCATATTACATGCAGTTACGTGCATGTGCTTGTGTGTATGTATTTGCCATGCATGTGCCTGCTTGTGTACCCAAGTGTATTTGTGTGCATCTGTGCACCCGTGTGCATACGTGTCTGTGCATATATGTGTTTGGGCACATGAGTTTATGTGAGCTTACATGTATTTGAAATCATCCTGGTGTTTCCCAGAGCATTTCCACATGAAAAGTCAAAAAAATTAAAAAATCCAGTCATTTATGTAAGTTGACATTTTTTTAAATGACATGTATTTTTTTTATATCTGAAATTAAATTTGGTTTAGGTTAGGCTTACTCACAAGGAACCGAAAGGTTGTTTTATTCCTGAAATGTTCCCATTTTGAGCAACAGCCAAGCAACAAAAATTGTAGTTGAGACAAAATAAGAAGTTAATATCCCTGAGTCATGAATAACGGAAACCTTTCAAGTCCCACGAGCTACTAATATCCTCTATGCCCATAGGATTTAAGGGGAAAAAATGCAATAGTACTTGTTAAATTCTAGTAAGGAAGATTTTATTCAAGACCATCATGATAGGTACAGGAGCTGCTATACTAAGGTCTTTTTGTTGTTGGTTGTGGGGCTTGAATTTGGGGCATGGGTGCTGTCACCTGAGTTCTACCACTTTGAGCCACAGTTCCACTTCCAGTTTTCTAGGGTTGATTGAAATAAGAAGCTCGTAGATTTTCTTGCCTGGGTTGGCTTTGAACCATGATCCTTAGATCTCAGCATCCTGAGAAGCTAGGTTTACAGGCAGGATTCATTAGCACCCAGCTATAATAAGGTCTTGCAGTATAAGAAAGACTGACTTTAAATGCAGCATGAGCAAATAAGAATTTATGACCCAAAAGCAAGATGGATGTTGGTGAGTAAATACTAAAAGGATAAAGGAGATGCTAGCTAAGTAGATCTCACAAGTTTCTTACTGAAAACAGGCCCATGTGATCTAGACATCACTGGGGAATGGTGGAGGATGATAAGACCAGAGGGTGATCAGATATGAAAGGTTAGGGGTTAACCTTAGTTAAGGTTCTTTGCTAACACCAGATTTTTCTTTTTTTTTATTGTAAAGATACTATACAGAGGGTTACAGTTACATGAGTAAGATAATGAGTACACTTCCTATTGAGCATTGTTACCCCCTCCATTGTTTTCCCCCTACCATCCCCTCCCTCCCTACCTTCCCAGGTTCTTTTTTTTTTCTGATTGTGATTAAGTGATTACATAATTTCCTGAATTTCACAGTATTGTGGAATAATGATCCCAATTAAAAGCAAAAAGTCAATCCAAACTTCCCGGAACAAATTGTCTATCACAGTCTGTAACATATAACGGTGTTCACATGTTATATACCATATATGTGATAGCAGCATGGGGATATTTAGTAGTGGTTCAACCAGATGAGTGGGAGTTCTTTGTTTCTTAAGTCCTGTTAGTTTTGTCGTATCACCTAACATTTTGGATTTAGCATCCACTTATCAGGGAGACCATGTACCGTTTGTCTCTTTGCTCTTGGCTTACCTCACTCAACATGATTCCTTCTAACTCCATCCATTTCCCTGCAAATGCCATTGTTTTGTCATTTCTAATGGCTGCATAATATTCCATTGTGTATAGACCACAATTTTTGGATCCATTCATCTGTGGTGGGGCATCTGGGTTGTTTCCATATCCTAGCTATTGTGAACAGTGCTGCAATAAACATGGAGGTGCACGTGTCCTTGTATATTGGTTCCTGTTGTTCAGGGTAGATGCCTAGAAGTGGTATAACTGGGTCGTAAGGGAGGTCAATCTTTAGCTTTCTAAGGACCCTCCAGACTGCTTTCCAAAGTGGTTGTATAAGTGTACATTCCCACCAGCAGTGTAATAGGGTTCCTCTTTCTCCACATTCCCTCCAGCATTTGTCGTTGGCTGATTTGTGGATGTGGGACATTCTGACTGGGGTAAGGTAACACCAGATTTTTCAAAGAAGTGCACAGATTGGACTAAGCAAGTTTTATATACCTGACTAAAGTTTGGCAGAACAATGATTTGGTGAGAATGTAATTATCCAAAAATATGTGAGCACTTGGGAATATGAACTCCAGGGAAGAGCTTTCTCTGAATTTCCCTTATCCACCGAAGACCAAACCTGACAAGGAGGAACACGTTCATCTTTAAATCTCTTCACTGAAATTAAACTCAAACATCACATGAAGAGACTGAAAATCATCTGCCACACCTAGAGCTCTGAGGAACTTCTCTGACTACTGTTTGTTCTCTAGGCTCATTCTTGCTCCTATAAATCATTTATTGCCCCTCTAAAAATTGCCTACAATCCTCCACTTAAGTATCCAATAAAGAAGGTATTCAAGCCTCAACCTTTAGCCTTTCTTTGAATTTCCTGATCTGTCTATATGGCTTTTACAAAGCAAGATTCTATCTGAGAAAGAAACTAAAGAAAAAGGGATAGGAACATGAATCAAATAGTAGAATGCTTACCTAGCAAAAGGAAGGCTCTGAGTTCAAAACCCAGTAATGAATGAAAAAACATAATTAAGTAAGAGTAGCTGCCTGAGAGGGCTGGGAAGGTGGCTCAGTGGTAGAGCACTTGCCTTGCATGCTCGAGGCCCTGGGTTCGATTCCTCAGCACCACATAAGCAAAGAATAAAAAGCCAGAAATGGTGCTGTGGCTCAAGTGGTAGAGCGCTAGCCTTGAGCTGAAGAGCTGAGGGACAGCGCCCAGGCCCAGAGTTCAGGCCCCACGACCGGACCCAAAAAAAAAAAAAGAGTAGCTGCCTGAGGTAGCAACCTCAAGGTTGCTAAAGGCCAGCCTCTGTTAATAGAGCCATGGACCACCCTCATGGTCATTCATACTGTGACCCTTCTGTCCTTACAACATGTATATTTGTCTCCTACAACTCACGGATATCTTTCTCAAGACAGTCTTGAAGGCCATTCCTTTATAGAACAGTCTTGTCCATCTGTCAGTCTCTGCCAGTCTCTGCGAGAGGAGAGAAGGCTAATTTGGCAATGAGCAGATAGATACAGCTGACCTAAAGGGCAATGACCCCGACCCGATGTTGGTTTTCGCCCTGATTATTGTGCCTCTCTCCTGGTTTCCTCCTTTCCCATTCTCCCTCACATTACCCAGTTGCCTTTGTACATATTGGAGGTGAGTTCAGTTCACAGTGGCCCTACTCCCTGCCGCAGCAGCAGAGTGTGGATTTGCCGTTTTTCTGCTTTCATGTCTGGCTTTGTTGATCATGGACAGTGCTCAGGAAGATAACTTCCTCACAGCCAACAGTGGCCACAGGACACTTATCTGACCCACCAGATAGACACTAAGAGTCTCTAGGAAAGCCTTCTTCCCCTGCTCTCTTGGTCCCACCCTGCTTCTTCCTAACACCAGCTTAGGGCGACTGGAGGTCCAGCAGACACCTGGAGAGACAAGCTAACAAGCATGGGGAAGACCTATCATTCAGTCAACTGCCTCAGCTCAAATGTTTCTCCAACATCTCAATCACAACATGACTAAAAGGGAACTCAAACTTTCTGTTTCCACTTTTAGAGTTTCCTGTTTTGGTTAGCGGCATCATTGCCCATAGACTTCTATTCTCTGAAATGATCAGGATGTTTTTTACCCAAACCTCATGTTCCCTATTCATCACAGATCTACCAATGAATGATTGATCTCCTAACAAGTTCTATTTCTTGTTATGCTAAAACATGTTTTTGCTTTTTGTTTTGTGTTTTTGAGACAGGGGTCTCACAATGTAGTCCATGCTGGCCTTGAACTCATGATTCTCCTACATCAGCCTCTCAAGTGCTGGGATTCTAGGTGAATGCTATCACTCCTGGTAAAATATGCTTAACACATTTTAAGTTAGCATTTTAATTTAGCATTTTCACCATTTTGGAATAGAACAGAATGCTCTGCTTGGGAGTATTTGGGGAATGGCTACAAATCAGGGTGGTGTGGCTGCACCCAGCATGCACTGCACAGAGCTGGGCCACACTTGGCAAGCTGCAGAGGCAGATAGTGCAGGCTCCACGCGCAGGGCCTCTCCACTGAGGGGCGTCTGTGCCAATCTTTGCTAAAGTGCTTTGCAGGCTCTATGTCAACTTGGTAAGAGGGCATATGCCTGCTTCTAGATGAAATTACTTTCCATTTCCCTTAGCAGCATGAACCTAAAACCCAAGGCAAAGCAAATGTTCAGAGAAATGGCACATGGCCAACCCATTCAGGAATAGTCATTGCTCACTTTTCCTAATCCCCAAGAGCTGCAGTATTGATTCCATGAATCAGTTTGCCTGGGATTTTATCCTGGGATTACTCCTGATATGCCTTTGGACCACTTAACTCCCTTTTAGAAATTCAGATCATATTGATCTAGAGGTTTGGCTGCTGACAGATCGCCAGCCCCAATGACAGTTATAAATCTGAAAAGAACTTAGACCATTCATAAGCTTATTAATGAGTCAGGTGTTCTGGACAAGTGAAGTTTAGTTCATTTAAAAAAGTATGTAATTAAGTACCTGCCTATAATCACCAAACCTAAGACAATGAAGCAGGAAGACCATGAGTTAGTTCAAAGCCAAGCCTGGCTGCAAAGTGAGACCCTGTCTCAGAAAACAAATTACATATTTTATACTATCCATGTGGCAGGCATTGATTTTGCAGTGGTAGAAATCCTGTAATTAACAAAACAAAACCCAAGCCTCCTTTTAATGATGCTTAGACTTGATGGAATGGGAAATGAGGGAATGCAAATAAATGAATACGTAATGAGACAGGAGGGTTGCAAACTATGCATAAACATGAGGTAGAGCAGAGGAGGCAGAGATGGGCAGAGATAGGAGGGGCTACGATGTTAGTCAGCTGGGGAGGTCAAGCAAGCTTCTCAGCTTCACAGACATTTGAGCTGAGACTGAAATGCAGTGAGAGATGAAGTCATGTGGATTCGGGGGGGTAGGGGGGATAGAGTTTCTGGCAGGGGAAACAGTGACCACACATGCCTTCAAGCAGACCCATCTCAATTGTACCTTTGGGATTTTAATACATGGTGGTGACTGAGTGACAACATAGAGGAGCCATTGCTACTGGAAGAAGGATTTATTATTTGCAGTTCCCAAAATGAGAGGAGATGCCAGGCCAGGCCAGGCCAGGCTACCTGGGGAAGCCTTTGGTTTGGACAGGAGGTAGAAGGAGGAACAAAGGCCCAGGTTGTTATGGGCATTTCTGTGAGGAAAGGAAAGCAAGGTGGCCCATGGCTAGGGCTGAGTAGCTGGAATAATATCAGTAGACTTTGGGTAATAGGAGATATCTCTAGTTGCTCAGTTCCTAGCCCTGTGTGATTTATAGCAGAGGGTATGTTAGCTTGGTGTGTGCAAGCGGAATAAGATGGTTCACAGCATGTGTTAACCAGCTTTCCATTACTGTAGCACAATACCTGAGTTTAAAAAGAGAGAAGGCTTATTTTGGCATGTAGTTTCAGACCATCGTTGGTTTGGCCCCATTGCTTTTGGGCATTTGGCAAGGCAGAGCATCATGGAGGGTAACACATGGCAAAGCAAAGCTACTTACCTCCTGGGCAGGAAGTGAAAAAAGAGAGAGAACAGAAGATGTTAGTGCCTCAATATCCCCTTCAAGGGCATGCTTCCAAAGACCCGAAGACCTCCCCCGAACCCCATGCTGTTTCTATCACCTCCATAGTGCACCAGCCTGCAACTAAGCTTGGGGCTTGGAAAGGAATGTTTCAGATCCAAATACATCCCTATGGAGTCTGGAAATGGAGGGTCTGATTTGCAGTGGAAATAGCAAAAGCTATGGCCTATGATTGGTGGACTCTAAGAGAACACAGAGTATAGCCACATAGGGTCTTGAAGATTGGGCTAGAATTCCTACTGTGTGCAAGCTGAAGGGGCCTGGCATGGGTAGGAATTCCCCAGGAACCACAGAACAGGCTATCCATCCAAATGTTTAGAATGACAGTCACACATTGGAGCACCCACCCAAGATACTGTTTTTAAGATTCCTACCTAGTTCTTGATTTCTTTTTGGCTCTAACCATTTGGTAATTTGAACAAATGTTGGTTAAATTTTATTTGACTAGTTTTGGCATTTAAAAAATACATTTTGCCTTTTGATTCAAATCCCATTTTTTGTTATTGTTCTAAAAAAAAATCAAAAGGAGAAAACAACAGCAGAAAGCACACTCACACCCATAAGCTTTCTAGAAAAAGATGAGCATCATCCAAGCTCTCAAGGAGAGACCATTCGTTTTGCTTAGTCATTCCATTCCGTGCTTCCATTTCGTGGCAGGAGATTTCATGAGACTGTTGCTTCCTCATGCTCAAGGACAAGTTGAGGTTTATCTGGTGAGCCTACACATGCTTTCTAAAACACTGAAGAAGCTGCCTTATAGCAAAGCAGAAGACTAGCTTAACTCTTGCGTTCATGAGTCTTCACCACAATTGAAACCACCGCAATAAGTCAAATGCAAGGAACAGGACCAGCAAGAATTCATGTTTGAGTGTTGGAAAAGGTAAAAGTCTTCTTTCTAGTTTATTTAATTTGCCCAGAGCTGTAGTGGAGAACCAGGGAATTGGGGAGTGATGCTTTCCAGGAGCTGCCTTGGTTCCGATGACAGAGGGTGAGGGTTCCATCCATTCAATACCTCTTGATGAGGAATTTGCTGTGCACCTGACTCTCACAGGATATGGTGATAGATGAAGATAGCTGGGGCCTTGCCCTTGTAACATTTAAGTCCAGTAGAGAGCAATACTTAATGGCATAAAACAATAATGTGGTATTATTATACTAAATGTTAATGTCATTTGGAAATGCAAATGGGGCATGGTGGGAAGGGCTTATTTGTTCTATAATAATAAGGTTTGAGCCAGTTGTCTCCAGATGACTCACATGACTGGAGGGAGGCTGGATTCATTTCCATGCTTCATCACTCACATTGCTGGTGTTGAAAGATGTATTTGAGTTCTAACCTCTATTATCTGTAAATATGAGAACCTCACTTAGGAAAAGGTTCTTAGTCAGGGCTCTCAGCATAAGATTATCTTGAATTCATGGAGGGCCTAATTTCAATGATTAATATCCTTATAAGAGGAAAGAGAGGGAAATATCAATAAAGGAGAAAGTTATGAGGTCAGGGCCACAAAATATGTGTCTCGAGCCAGTGGATCCCACTGATAAAAGACAAGTTAACAGAATACCATTGCTTATTTTTGTGAGCAATAGATAGATACACAGGGCAACTCAATGCTGAGTAAATCAGCAGAATGGTGAGATTGACTAGTTTCATCTCTCTGAACTATCACTGGTTTTATTTCCGCAAGCCTAAGGGATGTCCTTCTATTACTCTGTCTGACTTTTGGGCCTGGGGCAGTATCTATTGATACTATGAGAGATGATCGAGATGCTGTCCACACGCATCCGTACTCCCGGCCCCACATGGGTAGCCTCTCCTTAGTAAACTCCTCTCCCTGGCAGGTGTTTGAATAGTCTATGAACCTGATGCCCTAGAGTAGGTCATATGCCCATTACTTAGACCCAGCAACTATGTTTGTGGGTTTTTTTAATGTGTGTGTGTGTGTGTGTGTGTGTGTGTGTGTGAACCAGTTCTGGGGTTTGAACTCAGGGCCTGTGCACTGTCTTTGAGCTTTTTTGCTTAAAGTTTGTGCTCTACCATTTGAGCCACAGATCTACTACCTATCCCCCCCTCCCCTGCTTAATTGGAGATAAGAATCTCATGGACTTTCCTACCCCAGCTAGCTTTGAGCCTCAATCCTCAGATCTTAGCTTCTTGAGAAACTAGGATTACAGGCTGGAGCCACTAAGTCTTAGTATTTTTTTTTTTAAGTAAGATATCACAGCTGGTTGCTAGTGGCACACATCTATAATTTTCACTGCTCAGGGGGCTGAGATCTAAGCAACATGGTTCAAAAAGTAGGCAAGCAAGTCTTTGAGACTTTTATCTGAATTCAGGCTTCTAAAAGCTAGATAAGAGCTCACTCACTAGGTTAGCCTAGGCTGGTCTTGAACCTTCTCATTTTCCTGCCTGAGCCTTCCCAATAGCTGGAATTATGGGCATGTACCACTATGTCCCACTCTGTTTTCTGAAGATTCAGGGGAGGAAGGACCGGTGTCTGTGTTGACAGAAATAATAGACACCCTTGTAAGATTTCCACTAGCTATTGGGTTACAAGCAGTCTTTGATCACAGATCAGTTCATTTTCCTTGTCAGTTGTTTAATTATTTTGGATCCTGCATTTCATTTTAAAGTTTAAAGGATTCATTTTTTTTAAAGCTAGCATTCTCAAATCTCATCTCTCTTCCCTTTGCCATAGGAAATACTTTTCACTCCTCTGAACTATTTCCTTTGGTTTTTAACTTTCACAAATCTGGAAACGTTCTTCTATTGCTCCATGGGAGTTTTGGGTTTGGGGCTATCTCTATTGATTCCCAATATTAGAGATGATCTTGATGTTTTCTACACACATCCATAATCCCCGTCTGGCCAACTTCCCAGTAAATTATATCAGTTTCAGGTTAATTAGATCAATATTTAACCTTTATGCAATTTGGCTTAACTGTATTTCTAGATGAATTACAGTTGAATGTTTTGTTCTTGGAATTCATAATTGCTTTTCCATGGAAATTCAGTTCACAATTCTCTAGTGGTCTAATCTGCCTCAGAACAAACACACTGTGATTTGTGAAGCACTCATTCCCTAGCTTCCTGTAGAACTCTCTGAGGCCTTCTGTCTCCGTCCAGTCTGTTTTGGTTGTGGTTCCTGTGAGTGCCTGGACACTCTAGGTATTTCTTTCAACACTGATTCCTTATTTGCTACCTTGTCAACAACAATTAAACTTTCCTGTCAATTTACATTAATGATAGCCCTGACTACAAAATTATACCATGAAGACAAAAGTAATTCATGGATAAAAATGATTACCATTGTAATAATTTCCTGTTGCAATAAAACAATGTTATAGGAAATGGTCTTTAAAAAAATGAAGCTAGGGCTGGAGGTATGGCTCCCATGGTAGAGTGGCCGCCCAAGCAAGAGTAAATGTGAGGCCCTGAGTTTAAATGTTAGTACTACCAAGTAAAAAAGGGAGGGGTAGCCAATTTCTCCTAGGTGCATTCATATCACAGAGTCTACTGTTACAATTTCTTTTCTTTCATTCATGACTGAAGTAATAGCTTCAATACCAGATGACACATACCTATATTTTACACTAATATTCCTCTAATGTTTTGATTCAATGAAGAGTTAAAATGGGATGACTGCATGTTTTAATCTTTAAAAAGTTAATTTAGGACTGTCATATTGATATGCTTTGGAAGTGGCGCTGTAGCTCAAGTGGTAGAGTGCTAGCCTTGAGCTGAAGAGCTGAGGGACAGCGCCCAGGCCCAGAGTTCAGGCCCTACAACCGACCAAAAAAAAAAAAAATCCAGCTAGGCAAATGCTATCTCACCAGCAAACACCTTCGTAGAATTAGATAAAGGTCTCCACTGGAGAGTCTAAATACATAATTTCTAGCTAATAGCCCCTCGATCTATTTGTTCTTATGGCGTGTGGAAGGATAGCCCCCATTCTAAATAAGGCAAGAAATGGCTGAAAATCACTTTAGAGGGCACTGAGGATTCTAGAAATATATCAATTTCAGTCATTAGTCAACAAATACAGATTTTCACCTCTTCATCAACATGGAGAGAACATGTGAGACCGATAATGGGAATTATTTCTTGACTTTAGACCACCGTGTCTAAGTATCTGGAGACATATATTTTTAAATTAAAAAAATATAGTGCTTTCTAAGTACTAACTCAGCCTAGTGTTAAAGAAATAATTTTCAGTAGAGAGATCCTGGTAGAAATTTTCAAGTTAGCCAGGCGCTGGTAGCTCATGCCTGTAATCCTAGCTACTCAGGAGGCTGAGATCTGAGGATCGAGGTTCAAAGCCAGCCCGGGCTGGAGAGACCGTGAGACTCCTATCTCCAATAAACCACCAGAAAACTGGAAGTGGCACTGTAGCTCAAGTGGTAGAGCGCTCGCCTTGAGCTGAAGAGCTGAGGGACAGCGCTCAGGCCCAGAGTTCAAGCCCCACGACCGAAAAAAAAAAAAAAAAAAAAAGAAATTTTCAAATTGAGGTCCAGAATAGCCTCCACCTCAACTGAGAAACTGTTTGAGGAACAGATCCCCAACCCCTTCACATACACACACACACACACACACACACACACACAGAGCTTGGGGTAGGAGGGGAGCAACCTGTGTATTGACAAGCCCTCCACATAATTCTGACTGAAGTCAGATTAAGGTCTGACTAAAAGTTTGACTAACACAGGTGGTTCTGATGCACACGGTTTGAAAACTAGTGTCCTGAAAAAACAGTGTGTACATTAGATATCAGGTTTAGCTGTAAGTAATAGAGACCTGTGGTAACAGTAGCTTAAGGGACAGATCAAGTTGTTTTTTTTTTTTTTCCATAAAAGGAGACTGGAAATAGCAGACTTGAATGGTTCAAATGTCATATGTTTACTTTATCTCTGCCACAAACATTTCATGCTCATGGTTTTTAAATACTGATAAAATTTCAGCTATTACAAGAATTCTAGGCATCGGGAAATCTTTTTAAACAAAAGGCAGGAGGAGAGAGATAAGGGAATATTAGAGGTCTTGATATGATCAAAGTACATTATTTGCATGTATGGAAATAACAGAGTGAAATTCCTTTGTACAATTATTATATGCTTAAAAAAAAGATCAGCACATTCTCACATGCCCAGTGATTGCTGCTTACAAGTCATTAGAACTAAAGGCAATCCTACTCTCCAAACAAAATCCAGGTTAGCCATGGAGAATGGCTTTTAGGAGCTAGCAGCCTCTAAGTCTTTCTTAGAATGGAGTTGCTAAGAACTAATTCAGCAGTGATACTCACTATACACTATGTTGAAAATAAACTATAAAACTTGGGGGCAAGTGAGTTGGGGAAGGAAAAAATTGGGAGAAAATGAGGGAAGAGGTGATGTTGTTAAAAAGAAATATACTCAATGCCTTACCTGTTTAACTGCAACCCCACTGTACATCACCTTTACAATAAAAATAAGCTTAAAAAACGTTAAGCTTGATGAGACCTCCCCTACAGAACTGAAAAATAAACTGAAGCAAAAAAGGGTTGGTGGTGTTGCTCATGTGGTAAAGTGCTTCATGCAAGACCCTGAGTTCAAACTGCAATACTGAGAAAAAAATGCAGCTGTCTTAAAATAAAGAAAAAGTTGAGGAAATGATAGCATGAGCATTATTACACAGCTAGAAAATCCAGGGGGCAACATGTCAGCGCGATTGTTGAATATACTCTAGTTTCAGTGAGGGAGGGAGCTGGAATAAAAAGCTGAAACTGCCCTATTGAGGACTAACTTCCATTAGATAAAGCAAACAATATTATGTTATTAATTGTGGAAGAGAAAATCAACCTGAAGAAAAATGAAGACAGGTAAATGCTGGAAGATTTGAGACGCTGTCAAGTCAATCAAGGTGGTCCCCGAGCTTATATTCTCATTATAATACACCTGCTGAATCTTCCTTCCTTCCTTCCTTCTTTCTTCTTTCCTTCCTTCCTTCCTTCCTTCCTTCCTTCCTTCCTTCCTTCCTTTCTTCTTCCTCCCTCCCTCCCTTTCTTCCTTACTTCCTTTCCTTTTTATGCTGGTACTGGGGCTTGACCTGAGGGCCTTGTACTCTCATTGGGCTTTGTTTTGCTCAAGGCTAGTGCTCTACCACTTAAGCCTCACCTCCGCTTTTGGCTTTATCCTGGATAATTGGAGATAGGTGTCTCATAGACTTTCCTCCCCAGCTGGGCGTTGAACCAAGATCCTTAGATCTCAACCTCCTGAGTAGCTAGAATTTCAAGTATGAGCCACAAGTGCCCAGCCTGAATTCCTTTTACATGAAAATGAAACTAATTCTGCTTTTCAAATGTTAGGCAAGTGTCACAAACTTAAAGCACTTTTATTGGGGACCAGTACAACCAGAAAGAGGAAATCTTGTAAACTGGTTTTAGGATCATACTTTATCTTACAGTAGCAGAGAACTGACACCTACTAAGAGCAAAATGAAAAGAAATAAAACAGGGCTGGGAAGTTGGCTCTGGTAGAGTGCTTGCCTCCACATGCATGTGGCCCTGGGTTCGATTCCTTAGCACCACATAAGCAGAAAAGGTTGGAAGTGGCACTGTGACTCAAGTGGTAGAGTGCTAGCGTTGAGCTGAAGAGCTGAGGGACAGTGCCCAGGCCCAGAGTTCAAACCCCCACGACGACCACCACCACCAACAAGAAACATGAATCAATTTAAAACATATAATGGGAAATTTATTACTAATATGGTAACAGTGAGAGGAGATCTAAATACTTAAAAATATTGGAAGGTTCTCATTTCATTAACAAAAACAAAAGCAGATATGACACATTCACTTCACATTCTCAGACTGCCATTGTAATTTCCCATGGACTGTGTCTCTATATATGCATATACATACACATATATATGTATATAACTTAAACTTCACATTATAGAAGGCAAGAAAAATCTTCAAATGGAAATATATATTATTTCAAATAAAACATTCAATATAGCAGCAATGCTTGTCTTTAAATACATAGAGTATTATAATAGATTCTTACATAATATAGATACATCCCAGTAGCTCTTTTTATTATTCTTGAACACCTATATAAAGCAAACTCCAAAGTCCTGGTTTCATTTCTAAGTAAGTTAAGAGTTCTACATTCAATAAATATTATACAAAGAATAATTGTAAAATACAAGATTGCAGAACATTCTCAGACAAGGAGCAAGTCAGGGAAGAATCAGATTTGAAGGCAGACAGGGATTCTGCAGGATTCCCAAGGCAAGAGTGTGATTGGACGAGCTCCCTGAAAGGCTGGAGGCCAAGTCCAGAGAAATGTGTCCACGGGGAAAAGAAGGCACTGCCACCTCTTCACCATCCACTTGAAGGTGGCATTGAAGTCATGAGCAACTTGGGAACTTCCCAAGGGAGAGGACATATAATCTTTTCTCACCAGGAGGCAAAATACAGAATTGGGAGGTTAATATTTATATGTCAGTATTTACATCTCTTTTCATGACACAAAGTATAAAAACAAGATTTCAAGCCAGGGACCGATGGCTCAGGCCTGTAATCCTAGCTATTCAGGAGGCTGAGATCTGAAGATCAAGATTTGAAGCCAGCCTTGGCAGGAAAACTCCATGAAACTCATCGTCCATTAACTTGTAAAAAGCCAGAAGTGGAGATGTGGCTCAAGTGGTAGAGTGCCAGCCTTGAGTGAAAAGCTAAGGGACAGTGCCCAAGCTCTCAGCTCAAGCTCCAGTGTTCACACACACACACACACACACACCAACACGCCTTTGTGTATTTGATTCTGGATTTAATTGTATTTAATTCTGGAAGGTGGGGAAAGTATTTTGATCCTCATTTCAAATCTAAGCCCATCCGTCACCTTGCTAATGCCTACTGGCTTCCAAAGAACCAACACAGTGATGAGTAGGCTTTCCTTAGCTCTGGCTCTGGCCACAGAAGTTCCCCTGCATCTATGACCTCGTTTCCTATTTCAAAGGTTTTTCAGAAAAGGTAAATGTTTCAGTCTCACAATGGGGGTGGACCCATGTTTGCCTTCTACTATTATTACTGTCTGATGTTGCAAGATATGGCCCCATTTTCCAACCACTCCCATGCTATGTGAAGAAAGCCAGAGAGGCAAGCAAGTGCTCACTGCTGACAGAACTGAGGCTCCTGGAGGCCAACATGACTTGGTTTCTCCATGGCCTCACACTAATGAACTTGTAATGGCCCTCTGAACATGCTTGGTAATAGTTTTTGGTTTTTAAAGGATAATTAGGAGAGAGTTAAGAAAACAGAAAAATGCATTAAAGAAAAGGGAGAAACTGTAGTGCCACTTGGCAGTGGTACTATGAACTTTTTTTTTTTGTCAGTCATGGGACTTGAACTCTGGGCCTGGGCACTGACCCTCAGCTCTTCAGCTCAAGGCTAGCACTCTATCACTTGAGCCACAGTGCCACTTTTGGTTTTCTGAGTGGCTTATTGGAGATAAGAGCCTCATGGACTTTCCTGCCCGAGCTGGCTATGAATCGTGATCCTCAGATCTCTGCCTCCTGAGTAACTAGGATTACAGGCGTGAGCAACCGGTGCCTGGCTTTGGTACTGTGAGCTTTTAAACAAGCAAAGTGCATTTCACGTGAAGAACAAAAAAATGTAAAATATATTTAAAAGCTTCAACTTTCCGAATGGTTATATTTTTGGCGTCGATCACTACATCTTTAAGTAGTCACTGAACCTGACATCAAAATTTAAGGAATTTTTACTTGGGAGTTCTGCAGTTTCCTAAGGGACAGATTGTCTTCAAGATTGTCTTCAGATTGTTGCAGATTGTCTTCAAGAATATAGCTACTGTGGTGTCTGTACATGTGTGTATATGTGTATTATACATGTGTGTATATAGTAGTTCTCTTAGGTGTGGGTTTTGGTACATATTATCCATAAATATGCTTCCTCTATCTTTAGGAACATTCATATTTTTTTCTCTTTGGTGCTAAGATGAGAAGAACTTTTATCATGTTACATTTGCAATCCAGCTTGACATAGGTCAGAAAAAAATTAGGTGACCATAATAATTAACTTAGAAAGCTGTCATATTTCACACAACTTTTCCAAGAAAATTTGGTGACTTGATGGTTACTTACAATAAAATTATCCTGTTCTATAGGAAATGATCTATTCTAATTTTTTTTAAAAACCTTACTTACAATAACAACCTATGAAAGGGAAGTTGTAGGCTTAAGGTTCTGATTCATGACACTTCAAGGTACTAATCAGTGTGTATTTTCCAGCAGGAAATATGATTTAAAGAAGCAGTAGAAAATCAGGTATGGTGGTGTATGTCAATTCCAGCACTTAGGAGGACAGCTGGTACCACATAGTAAGAACCTAGCTCAGCAAAAGGAAGGGAAAAAATGAATGGAATGACACAGGATACCATTCATTACAACACTGTGCAATACACAAAAAAGTTGTATAGACTCCTTTACTCTTCAGGTATCACCTGTTTCAAATCACCTGCCTGTCCATCTGTACCTCCTTCCCTGACCATCCACACATGACAAATGCCACATGAAGTCCCCTCAGCCCTACACTGAACCAACAAGGCACCAAGAGTAAATTATGCTTTGTCAAGCAGACGATTGGGACAATTCTTTGGGCTTCTCTGAGGTAGTGGAATCTCTCTTCCCAATATTCAATGGTTCAGAAACATCTAGAGACCTGAACTAAAAGACAGGGGCGTGCTTACGTTACTTACATCCTGTTCCCACATTGGGGGAGGGGTTGTATGATTACCACATATTTCAAAGGCTTCTTCAGTGGAATCCTAGCTGTTACGTGGTAAACGAAGACATTAAGGTTGCCACCTGACCAAAGTAGGCCATTGCTACCTGAGGGTTTTGGGCAACTCATTACAACTTGAATTTATTTCTTCAGACTGTCTAAAAAAAAGAGTGATGCACAGTTAGGAGCTCAATAAATATGTGATGACTGATTGGATGTTATGATCTCTGATTTAGCTTAGTGAGATTACAAGCTAACACATACATTAAAAAAGAAATCTCAGCAGGGTGCTGGTGGCACATGCCTGCAATCCTAGATACTGAAGAGGTTGAGATCGGAAGATTATGTGGTTCAATTCCAGCCCACGTAGAAACCCATGAGAGTTTTATCTCCAGTTAACCAGCAAGAAGCCAGAAATGGAGCCATGGATCAAGTGGTAGAGGGCCAGCCTTTAGCAAAAAAGCTAAGGGACAGCTCCCAGGCCCTGAGTTTAAGCTGCAGTACTGGTGTGTGTGTGTGTGCGTGTGTGTGTGTGTGTGTGTGCGCACATGTGTGCACACACACACATTCACACACTACAAACTCAGTGAACTACAGGCTCATGTCATCAAAATCTGGATGACTCTCCTTCATTGATGAGATTTTAGACAACTTTCAAACACTGAGATTAAGTTCAAGTGGTGTTGGCACAGCAAGGCATTTCGCTGCATGTTAACTCACTATATTAGACACTCTCATATCCAATATGATTCTCTCACAATGATGCCATCATGGGATTTTCATCCATAAATACCTTTTCTGAGGACAAAGTTATCCATTCTCTCTGTTGTTCTTCAAGCTTTTCTGCCAAACATTTAATCAAGATGGGGTCCACCTTGGAATCAAACTTATTAGCAAACCAATGCCCATCTTTCATAAGCCACCTCAGCTCCGCAGCTCCATAAATACACACACTTCGAAGGTGAGAACCAGTACAACTGGGGTAGAAGAAGCCTTCATAATAATTCCATTTGACAAGGCGAGTCTTACTTTGTAGGTCCGACACATCCTGGGCAGACCTGGAAATCCCGCCAGGTATTCCTGGCACCCGGATTAAAGTAGCCCAGAAGTGCTCATCAGGAGAGTATGTATCTTTAGACCAGGCAAAAAAGTCTTCAATGAGGGAGTTGTTGAAAATATACTTAACAAATGCTTGACTTAAAACAAAATAGGCACTGCCAACAAATATCTCAATGTCATGGGGCGGTGCTTCCTTGGAGATGTTTGTCCTTATTGGTAGCTTTATATATTCATAAGGCACACTTCTGAGCTCATGGTGATAAGTGAATCTCTCCACTTTACTGCTAGGGGGTTTCACTGTCTCTAACATATTTGCTCCATTCAGTTTCTTTAACTCCGACACTAATTCGAAATTTGATTTCAGGGGGAAGTCTTGTCCACACAGGTTGATGACATATTTCCATTGAACTGAAGACTTAAGAAGGTCTGATAAGCAATTCAAATCAGCTTGGAGTCTGGAAATGTGGGCATATTCCACAGCCTCTAATTTGGAAGCAATGAAAATATTGGAGAAGCACTTAGCCAAGTTGTTCATGGCAACTTTGAAGGTATCAGGAGACTTGAGGTCATAATGGATACAATAAATATTGTGTTGGTTGTATATCGCATGGATGAGCCTCTCAACCATAATTGCATCTTTATGGACAACTAAAGAATAGGCTATTGGGAAGTTCTTTTCCTCCCTTGAAACAAGCTTTTGATGGTACCTTCTTAGGCTCTGATAAAGGTCACAGTTGCTGGTCATTGCCACAACATCATCATCCTCCAAGTCGATGATATCTAGTCTTCTTATTTCCAGACTCTTACCAATTTCTAGCGGCTCCTGTTCATAGATCCCTGAACAGTTCACTTCATACTTGACCTCATCCTTAATGTGGCTATATCTGTTTCTTACAAAAGGTGAAGTACTTAGGGAGTACTCAACCAAGTATAAGCCTCTTTGAGGAAACAAGAGTCTTCCCACATTTAGAAGCTTTAGTAGAGAGAACAGCCATAGGGTTAAAAACAAGATGAAAACTTTCTGCTGTAGTGTGTACTTAAAGCAACATTTGAATGTCTTCATTCTGCAACAAGAGAAAGGAATAGTAAATATTAGTTAATTTATGAAGGGATATTAAGAAAAAAATCAGGCTGAGAAGTTGGCTCAATGGTAGAGTGCTTGCTTTGCATGCACCAGGTCCTGGGTTCGATTCCTCAGCACCACATAAGCAGAAAAAAACCAGAAGTGGTGCTGGGCTCAAGTGGTAGGGTGCTAGCCTTGAGCTGAAGAGCTGCAGGACAGCACTTAGGCTCAGGACTGACAAAAAAAAAGTTTCTCCAAAAGTTATTGGATGCCTATGAACTGCCCAGCAGAATATCGGGCTCAAAGATAAATAAAGCAAGGTTCTTGCTCATAAAAAAGACCCAGAAACAAGGAAATTGAAATATAAGAGTTGGTAACTTTTTTGGCTATTTGTGATAACTACACCAAAATTGTGAAGGATGTTAGTTACCAGATGAAATGGAAGATAAACTCCTAAAGTAAAAAAGTTTCTCCTTGTTGTTGTGAGGGGTTGGTTCCAGAACCTTCATGATACCAAAATTCATAGATAGTCCTTTAGATCAGGCAGCTTAGCATCTGCATATAATTTATGCATAATCTATCTGTATACTTCAAGTCATCTCTTGATACTTCTAACACATAATGCCTACACATCACTTATGCATATAGACTTAGCACAGTGCTTGGTGCATGGTAAATGCAAGTTTTGCTTTTAAAAACTTCCTAGAATTTTTTCTTTTCTAAATACTTTGACCCCTGATTTACTGAGGAACCCATAGATCTAAAGGAAAGATTGTTTATGTGTTTTATATAGGCTGCATTTCTGCTTAGTGTATTTGAGGAGCAACTGCTGAGTTGAGCAGAGGTCTAAACAAGTAGATGTATCCAAAGGTATCAGAGACACAAATGACTCAACTGGGGCCAAAAGGAACATCTAACAGGATTCAGCCTCCAGATCCTGCTTAGATGGAGTCCAGTCTGAGACCTGCTGAGTCTGAGCTGGGCAGGAGGCCAGGGCTGCCTGCCCAGACTGGGAAGGTTGCAAGGAGCCTGGGGAAGGGAGGAACAGAGGAAGGGAGGAAGGGAGGGAGGAGCTGTTAGAAGTCTTCCATCCAGAACTGTTTCTGAATTGCTTTAGCTTTTTGGGGCAGAGACTAGAATGAGTTTCAACTGGGACAGCCCAGGCACATGGCTTTCAGAACCTCTTTTCTTCCTCTCCAGGCAACTTCAAGAAGGAATGTTCAACTGGCCTAGGGTAATGCTTTGATGTCTTTTGAAAGAAGTGGTCCTTCAGGGACTCTGGGCCAATTCCAAACTCCTTCACCTGCTTATCCCTGGCCACAAATTCCTTCAACTGAAAGCCTTCCTTTCCTCTCATCAGAAATAAGACATGAAAATGCTGTGTTCTGTGGTGTGAATGAGTTTCTCTCAAATCTTAAAAGGGATGATTGGACTTTTCCCAACAGTCAGGGGAAGTCAGCACAATAGCCCCGGCCCTAATCCCGAAGGCCACCATGGTGGGAGGTCTGGGAGTTCCCAGTCTCAGCTTAGCTTTCCTTCAGAAGGGCCTTGGCATGGCCCCCTCCTGAGCTGTCCCAGGGGACTCTGCAGGGAGTCTGGCGGCACCTCAAGCTGGTTACATGGAAACTAGCTAGCAATGCCGCCTGGCTACCTCCACTGGTTCCATCTCTGTTGGAGACTCGGGCAGGAAGCAGACACGTGTTTTGCTAGCAGGGAGAATGGTTTCAACATTAGCAATTTTCCAAGGGAGAAGGGGATTTTTCCCTTCCACCTGTGCAGACCAAAAAAAAGAAAACCAAAACAAGGCAAATTGTCTTGTGGAGTTTAGAGCCACATGGATACAAGTTTCCTAGTGATAGTATGATAGAACTCAAAAAGAAAGTAGTGCAAAGTTTGGTGGCCAGAGTTCAGGTGAAATGAAGTCGGCAATAACTCAGTGGGAGGCCGTTCCTTAGTAAAATCCCAGTAAGGATGTTGCACGAAGCATGAAGCATTTCCGCCGAAGCAATCTTCTTGCTGAGCTCTCCAGGGATTGCTCTCCTCCACCCACACATCTCTGCACAGTGATGTACAGCTGAGTGCCAGGAACCCCATCCAAGGCCAAATGGCCACAGCCATCAGCAGCTTTCCAACAATCTCTTCCTAATTTAGCAGCTTGAAAGTAGAATGCTCCTTTTCCAGGGAAAGACAAAAAATAAGGGAGGCAGGAGTCTGGGATATGATTTAGTTTAGGGATCAAGTACTGTACATTGCAGTTCTTTCCAGTTGCTCACACAAGCTATGGAAAGTTGTGTGGCACTGGGGAAAGAGAACAAAGTGGCTGGACTTCAGGACACCACACACCTGGAATTGTCACTGGAGGAGCACTGTGAAGTGACTATAACCAATCTAGCTGCCCTCTCCCTCCCTTCTTGCTCCAAAATGAGGATTAGAAAGTCTAATCCTTCCTTCCTTCCTTCCTTTTTTTCTTTTTGCTTTCCTTCCTTTTGGTTCTGGGCCTGAGGCTTGAACTCAGGGTCTGAGTGCTCTCCCTGAGCTTTATTTGCTCAAGGCTAGCACTATACCACTTTGAGCCACAGCTCCATTTCTGGTTTTTTGGTAGTTTATTGGAGATAAGAGTCTCATGGACTTTCCTGCTCTGGCTAGCTTCAAACTATAATCTTTAGATCTCAGCCTCTTGAGATGAGCCACTGGCGCCCAGCTTAAGCCTTGGAAGCACATCCATGAGGCTTGTTTGTTTCCCTGTGCCCAACTTGCCTGACTCCAGTCTTGTAGCTTTTCTAGTACACTACACAGGACTTGCTACTTTTGCTGTTTAGACTACCCTATGCAAATAATGCTAAGAAAGTGACTGTCCCCATTACTGTTCTGATTAAAGCAGGAGGTGGCAATGTTCTATAGAAAGACAAATCTACTGAAAACCTTCTCAGGTGTTAAGCATTAAAGGAGGCCATACATGGTCCTTCCTGCCCAGATTCAGCCAGACCTCTGAGATGGCCTAGTAGCACTTGGACTATAGATGGGTCCCTTAACTTCTCTACATCTCTGTGACCTCAAGGGTAAATAACTATGGTAGTTAGATGAAGTAACACAGGCAAAATGCTGTCTGTGCCTTCCTTTCCCTCCGTTTCCTTATGTCCCATGATCTCCTCAAATCACTCTACTACTGCTACTCAGAATTTACAAATCCTGCCCAGCCCTATGGTTTATTGTCTTTATTTGCTTGGCAGTGCTGGAGATCCAATCCACAGCGTTGTACAAGTGCTTTATTGCTAAGCCATACCTCTCATTCTTCAGTTATCCTCTTTTCTTCCCCCAAAGTCTCAACATAAATCCAGTATTTTGGAATCAGTGGCTGACTGCCTCCATCTCATGCTCTTGATTATTTCCTATCATTGTTATTAATGTAGTCTTGCTCAATAGTTATTCTAGGCACTATTGTACGTGTTTTATATGCTATAACTCAATCCCTTCCACAAATCAGTGATGTGGAAAGTGCTTTTTTAAAAAAAATCTTTAAGAAATTGTATAAAGAAGTTGCCATTTAACAAAGGAGTTTATGAATATAATGCATCTCAATTATCACCCCTTTATCCTTCTCACCCATCCCTCCCAACCCACACCATCATATTTTGCAGGATATAGGCTGAATACTTGACTGTGCTCTCCCACTCTTTTTCACTTCATTGATCTACCTCTCTTCCCTTGATCCCACCTCATCCCTTTCGAGTATCCATTTCCTGGTGTTTATTTTGTTGAACTCTGACTTTGCCTTGCTGAGGAATTACACTATTTGAGTTCTCCTTTGAACCTATCACATTTCAATTAACACACTTGTATACATTTCACTTGTATACCACCTAGTGTACTTACTATAAGCTAATTCTATAAGTCTATCAGCCAATTCTATAAATCTATCAGCCAATTCTGTAAATCTATCAGCCAATTCTAGCTTCCACATATGAAGGAAAACATGCAGCCTTTGTCTCTCCAGGCCTGACCTTTTTTCACTTAACATATTTTTTTCCAGGTTTGTAAAGTGCGTTAGTTAGAATAAGAACTCAAAATCTTGTTCTAGAAACGCATCTGGCTCTCTGCAAATCTGTCTCTTGCAATACAAAGAAAAAATTCTTCATATTTTCCATAATAGTTCAGCCCTTGACTGTTTCCTCACTCTATCTTATCATGCTAAAGCAGAGCAGAAGAGAATGCCCTGTGTTGTAGCCTTGAAACCTCCCATGCGGACGAGGAGAGAAAATGTACATGGAGTGCTAGCCGGGAAGGAAACTGGGGGATGAGTCACATTTTCCCCATAAGCTGATGCTGGAACCAGTCAAAGAGCTGAGGAAGAGTTAGTTGATCTTTGGCCAAGGGGATCCATTAAAGAAAAGCAAGACAATCCATCCTTGGGGGTTCTGTCACCAATGAAGTTTGGCTCATATCCTAAAACCAGGGACTTACTGATTCATTCCTTCTCATCGCTATCTGTGATACAATTCAAGCTATCTTGAGAATGTCTCATTATTTTAGAAAACCTTCTGGGTGAAATCACTTTGTAGGTGGAGAATAGTTCCTCAATGGATTGCCTTAAAGTTTTGTTTTACCAAGTCAAGTTTGAAAAATAGACTGTGAAAAGATGAGTGACTTGGAAATATTTTCTTTCTAAAGTCTTACAATGAAGAATCAACCCTTAAGTATGTAATATAAAAATAGACTCACTTAAAAAAAGGACAATACACACCCAATAATCCTGATTCTGTGGCAACAGAGGTCTTTTTTGCTGCAGCAACTTGGTTCCTCGAGGACACTGGTTCTCCCTTGATGACTTGCTTACGAAACTGGAGTCTGTTTTGGATTAAGACCATCAGGTGGGAGGATGACTCAGTCCAGATGCATTTTTTTCAACACCCCCATAGAACCCCAAGAGTTGTACAAAGGAGTAGAAAGATATGCTTCTTGGTGACCTTACATTCTGGTTGTTCTGGAATGAAGATTGCAAAGGCAGCGTACTGATTACACTGCCACTGAGTAAACATATCAACTGTGTCAAACACAAGAGCTGCTTCGTTGGGTCAGTAATACACCGCTAAGGGAATCAAGTGGCCCTTCAGTAGTAAGAGAGTTCAAGCTCCATAATGAAAAGAAAAAAAAATGTTTTCCATTCTCTACTTACAAAAGCAAACATTTTCATTTTTTTAAAAGAAAATCAGCAAGTCAGAAGTCTTAGAAGAAAAAAAAAAGCTTGCCAGTGATCCATCACTTGGCCACAATATTCTGTGGACAGCATTTCCCCTCTGCTTTTTAATAAATACATCTCCCCCTCCCCCTTTGATTGGCTCATCTTTAACTTCAGCCACACAATACAAGTGTTGATATGTTTCTTTTACTTCACATGTATTGTGAACCAGCCCTACTCTAAACTGAGTCTGTAAGTTGTGAGAGAGTAAACATTTTCTAGCAAGTAAACATGCTTTTGAGCAGGACAAAAACTTCTAGAACTTCTCCACCAGTGCTTAATTAATAAGCCTATAACTCACAAAGAAGCCTAGAAGCAAAAGCTTGAAGTTGCAAAAGTGATTTGAGTCTATATTGCTCCTTTTCTAAATGTGCCCACTCACCATTTAACCCACCATTCCTGGGATGCGGGGAACATATTTCTCTTACTACATGAGTCTTAGTGTGTTCCTGCTGTAATAACAAAAAATACCAAGACTGGTGCTTTGGAGATCAATGTACAGCTGAATGCTTGGTGAGGTCTTGTTGTATGCTTCCAAGATGGCACTTTCTTGCTGTGTCCTCACAGGGTGGATTAGAAGGGCAAAAGAATAGAAGTAGTGACTATCTCCCTCAGAGCTCTTTAGACAGTCACTAATTCCATTCATGATGGCTCTTCCCTTGTACCTTAATCATCTCCTAAAGGCTTATCACATTGGCAACTACGTTTCATCATATGAATTTTGGGAGGACACATTGAAGTCATATGAGTTCACCTAACTGCTATCCATCAAAGGACTAGACAGAAGAAGGATCCTCCCTTCCCCCCTCCACTCACACAGCTCTGGTAAAGGTCAACAAAAGACTTCCTGTTGCCAGAGTCTCTGGACCAACCCTTCTTAAAGATCTTTGTTGCTTGATTACTGTTTGCATTATCTTATTCGGTAGATACGGTCATGATCCCCACTTTTCAGACTGAGAAACTGACTATCTCATGTGATATAGTGAATATACTGACGAGCTAGGATTTCCAAGTATGGGCCAGTTTCAGAGCCTTCACTGTTAAGCACAACTCAAGACCACTTCTCCAATCTCAGTAGCAGAATCCCCTTGGCTAAGGATCCTAAGTATCTAGCTGCTTCGTCCCAGTCTATGGGAATCCTTCTAATTCAGATCAGCATCAACTCTTGCCTGGATATGAAATCACTCCCTATCTGGGATTCCCTTGTTTTCTTCTAGTTTTCTTTGTATTGTAGCTGAAACAGACTTTAAACATATAAAGCAGATCCCTGCCCATCCCAAGTACCACTCCCTACATGTAAAAGCCTTCGCTGGGAGTTCACCTCACTTAGAAAGAAATCAGAAGTCTTATTTATTGCTCAGCCTGCCTTCCACTACAATCCACCCACTCTTCCCCTGTTCTGTCTCATTAGTGACTGAGGACTCCTAAAAGTTCCTGTGGTGTCAGTCTCTTCCTTGGCTGATTCTGAGTGTAGTCCACTTTTCTCAGGACTTAGATCTGCTCAGACTCTCAAGTTTTAGGAAAGATATCTTTACTTCAGATCCTCTCACACAGCTTTCTCCTCTCTACCTCACTCCTGTTTTCTTCTGAGAACTTGACACAGGCAGCAGTCACTTTGTTCTTATCTACTCTCTGTAGTTGCTTAATGACATAAAGTCAGAAGACTTGAGTTCTAGTCTGGATTCTATCATCTCAACTCCTTACGTGACCCCAGCAAGTCATTCCTCTTGAGCAAGTCTTTAGGTCCTATGTGTTGAGTAGGATACTGGTTTTTCTATCCCATAACGGTATTGTGAAGGTCCTATGACAAAAATGAATGCGAAAATAAACCCAAACAACTTTAGTATGTAAGTGTCAGGTTCTAGGACTTCTACAAGAATGGTTTCCAGCTGGCTGCCAATGGTGCCTGTAATCCTAGCTGAGATTTGAGAATTACATTGATAGCCAACCCGGGCAGAAAAGTCTTTGAGACTCTTATCTCCAAATAACCACCAAAAAGCCAGAAGCAGAGCCGTGACTCAAGTGGTAGTGCGCCAGCCTCAAGTTAAAAAGCTAAAGGGATGCCGGGCACTGGTGGCTCACGCCTGTAATCCTAGCTACTCAGAAGGCTGAGATCTGAGGATCTCGGTTCAAATGCAGTCTGGGAAGGAAAGTCCCTGAGACTCTTATCTCCAATAATCCACTAGAAAATCGGAAATGGCACTGTGGCTCAAGCAGTAGAGCGCTCGCTTTGAGCTGAAGAGCTGAAGGACAGCGCCTAGGCCTAGAGTTCAAGCCCCATGACCGACAAAAACAAAAAAAAAAAGCAAAAGGGCAGTGCTCAGGCCCTGAGTTCAACCCCTAGTAATAGTACAGAGAGAGACAGAGAGAGAGAGAAAGAGAGAGCGAGAGAGACAGAGAGACAGACAGACAGAGAGAGAGAGAGAGAGAGAAAGGTTTCCTGGAAAATTTGAGAATCAATATGTTGCTAGTTTTATTTTTCTAGAACAGCACATCCATTATTCCTGTCATTCTGACATTTTAATTATTATTTGTTTTTCACTATTTGACAACACTCTTTTGTTAAAGAAAGTTGTTACTGAAATTTCAGCATTTCTCCTGGAGTCTGTTATACAGTCACATACTTATCTCCAATTTTGAGAGACAGGAAGATAGTTCCTCTAGTTAGTCCTGAGAGTTGTTTTTCTCCAGTATGCTCAATACTTTTTTGACAGATTGATAGCCAAAGAATTTTTTTCCAAAGGCATTCAACCCATTCCATTCAGTTCTTAAATAGCATTTGTAATGACATGTGTTGCAGAGGGTGCTAACTTCTCTATGTTCAATATCCTTGCGGGGACAGGGGTGGTTTGAAGGTCTTCTCCAGGGATTGCAAGCCTTCAGTGGTTCATTATTTATGCTGTTCAGTAAAGTCACCCCTAAGGACTACGTAACTCGCATGCCATACTGAAGATTTTGCAGCAAGAGGAACACACAAAATGTACCCTCAAATAGTGCTTGTCACTTTGTAGTGCTCTGCCACTCAGATCTTACATACATCAGGTGACACTGCCCATTGAGCTCCCCATAGGCCACAACACCATTGGTAACTTTCTGTCCAGCAGTTTGCAACTCCAAAGGCTGGCCATCAGCTTCCTTAAGTCCAGGACCACTTTATCTGTAAGACTGTGAGACGTAAGGTCTCCATGAGAAGCTGGGCACAAAAGCCACACCATCCACCACCTGTAATTTTCCCAGCTATAACTCTACTGGCTCTTTCTCAGGGTTGGGAGAGTCACAGGGATCTGTCAGGTTGCATGGGAAATCAGCATATATTTATCAGGTGGTCATCCCTTGAGCATGTGGGGAATCTGGGCTACAGATTGTAGCCAAAAAGTGCATAATTCAGCCAGCTTTTTATAGTTACACCAATTAGGTTGTGGGCTTCATCTTGTATGGTCCACAGGGCAAACACTGAAAACTAATGGGGGCTGGGAAGGTGGCTCAGTGGTAGAGTGCTTGCCTTGCATGCCAGAGGCCCTGAGTTCGATTCCTCAGCACCACATAAGCAAAAAGAAAAACGCCGGAAGTGGACCAGTGGTAGAGCGCTAACCTTGAGCTGAAGGGCTGAGGGACAGCACCCAGGCCCAGAGTTCAGGCCCCATGACCGGACCCAAAAAAAAAAAAACAAAAAAAAACTAATGGTCTGTGTGTTTAGTTGTCAGGCTATGTGGATGGTCAAGAAGTCTTTAAAAGAAAGTAGGAAATGTAGGCAACAATGTAGGAAACCAATGAAAACTTTTCATGTATAGTACTTTGAGATACAAATATTGAGTTACTCTAACATTTAAAATCTCAGAAGAGTGGATTCCAAAAATACCTATGCCCTTTAAATTTTAGTTTGATAAAAACCTTGCATGCACTATTTCCCTGTTTTAGATAAAAAGGATTACAAAATGAGATCATTAGTGCACTGGATCTTTATCGCTAAAGCTTTGTCAAACAGAGCTTTCATTCTCGCTTGCGTTCTCTCCTCTTCACTGTCCAGCTCACTTAGAATTAGCACAAAAGATGAAAGCAAAATATACTGTGTTTCATGTTCTAAAATTGAATAGTTTGGCTTCTTCCCCTCCCCCCCCAAAAGTAGAAAAACTAAATTGAAAAATGTATGACTATTTAAAAAAACAGTTTACATGTAGGCTCTACTCAAAGTCTACAGATGTGATTTTTTTTCCTCTCCTGAAACCTCTCAAAGAATTTGTTTTGATTTTTATGGCTAACTCTATATTTTATCCTCAACAAAATTAAATCTTTGCTAGTTTTGTAGCCAGCTGAAGAGGAATCGATCACTGATTTCTACATGTACATTTAAAGTAGGGCTTCTGATGTCCTTAAGGGATTACATTGCAGGGGCAGCATAGGATAAACAGAAGTGAATCAAGGGTACTGATATCAGCAATGGCTTATAGCCAAGCCACACTGCTCCTGAATGGATACATACTCAATGTTAAATCAGAACAAGAGATTGTTCATTTGTTTGTGGGTTTTGTTGAGATGATAGGAGCTTAGACAGAGATTTCAATATGCTCCCAAACTTCCACTGGGGGGAAAAAACTGATAGGGATGGATATGATAGTGCACACATAATTTCAGAACTTGGGAGGTTGAGGCAGTTGGATCTTTAAACAGGCCAGCCTAAGCTATATAGTGAGAGCTTGTCAAACAAACGAACAAACAAACAAACATATACAAAACAAGAAACTCATCCCGGTGCCAGTGGCTCATGCCTGTAATCCTAGCTCCTCAGGAAGCTGAGATCTGAGGATGGTGGTTCAAAGCCAGCCTGGGCAGGAAAATCCATGAAACTCTTATCTCTAATAAACCACCAGAAAACCAGAAGTGGCTCTGTGGCTCAAGTGGTACAGTGCTAGCCTTGAGCTGAAGAGCTGAGGGACAGTGCCCAGGCCCAGACTTCAAGCCCCATGACCCACAAAAAACAAAACAAAAAACAAAACCCCTGAAACTCAAGACCATCTTCTCAAAAGTTCAATGTTGAAATGCTTCCAGGAAGGTCTGAAGCTGGCATTCTCTACAAGGATGTAATCCCAAAATGGTTTCTATTAATTGGCAAGTCTCAACAAACAGGTACTATAATAAGTAGAGAGATTGCTTAGCTTACTAAATGCCCAAGTTAGCTTATACACCATTTGTCTAGAAAGCAGAAGAACTAGACCCCAGATTTTCCAATGAGTTGTGAAGTTCAAGCAGTGTGGTTCAGAACCCAGAGCATCCAGAGCAGTGAGATGAAATTCAGGAACAGACCTGTAGAGATGGCTGGTAGACCGCACTTGCCTTCGAATGTCCTACACTGTCAGTGGCAGAAAAGTGCTCTTTCAAAGACGTCCTTCCCAACTTCCATTGTAAAGAAGGTGGCAGTGAATGGGCTTTCTGGGAAAGTTTTTCAGAAGGGCTTGATTTTCAATATAAGTTTCCCCTACTGCTATCTTCCTGCCCAGAACTCCAACATAATGGCTAGGGTTGTAGCAGATATCTTAGAGCTTTGAAGTTCAGACCAAAACATGGTTGAAGACCTCAGCTCCTGACTCCTCCAGCCATTAAACCAGCAGTAGCAAACATCTTTGTGCATTTCTGTTACATGAGGAAGAATAAACCCTTCCCTGGTTAGGCAACTTGCATTTTGAAAGATGGCCACTAGAAAAGGGTAATGCACACACACACACACACACACACACACACACACACACACACACACACACACATGAGCAAAATTAAATCTAAACCAGATTAAAGTCACTACATGCATAAAAGTACAATCCTGTTTATAGCCAAGTGCAAAAATATGCCTCAGAGATGCTGAATTTCTCCTCTATCTATATCTGGAGGCAGATGGAGGCTTTTGGTAAGCATCTGAAGGAAGACAGCTAGCCAGATTTACCAAATTAACTGTGATGCTGGCAAGAGGGGCAGGCTGTTCACCAGGCCTCAGTTAGGCACCATTCAATGGATAGCAAGCCTTCTTTCTATGGCTTCTTGCCACAGACAGGAGTAGGCTGCCTGGTCTCCAAATGTTCTCTCCCAGGTGCTGGATTCCTGAGAGCTTCTTATATAACAGGGACTTCAGAGCCAATTTCCAAGAAAAAGATGACAGTACCACGTAGACACCAACTCAAAACACACAGAATTCTGAGCCATCAATGGTCCCCTTGACTCCTTTCCCTTCTTCCTGACCCCATTCCTCTTCTTTCTGCCACACACGCACAGCCTCCTTCTATTCCTCCTGCTTTGTTCTTGTATATACCTATGAGTTTGGAATTTAAAGCTAATGGTGAGCCAGTCATGGTAGTGCATACGGGTAATCCCAGCACTCAATAGGCTGACGCAGTCCTCTGTCTGCCTTAGCGGGCTACAGGGATGACTAGATGAGCCAATGTATTGGATCTGCACAGATCAACACACTGATGAATAAAGGCCAGGGTTATGAATGACATTTCCACTAGTTGAGCATCACTGACCAGGCATCATTCTACAAACCAGGACAAGGCTTTGTACTCAAAGGATTGCAACTGCCCCAGCATGCAGCGATGGTCTCTGAGAAGCAACAGCCACAGATTTCAATTGGGCAGGCTGGTGGCAAAGCCAAGCTGAAGACGTCCATGTTCCTCTGGGGAGGGGAACCAGATGTATACCTGTCTTTCTGGTCTTACAACCTACCTGCAGCTTTAAGGTTTTCTTGTGAATAGTGCTGCAAGGAACATACTGTAAAAGTGTCTCTGCTGTACCCTGACTTAACAGCCCAAGGAAATGGAATCGAAGCCTATTAAAAGTTCCTGGCATGCAATTGGAACAGCATATTTTTGGTGGTGTATAAGTCTAGTGTTTTCTCTTTATTATCTATACTTTCACTTCTTGGTCAAAAAAATTAAATTTTATTTCTTCTCTTTTTGGAAATACTAGGACTTGAACCTGTGGCCTCATGTCTGCTAGGGAGTTGTTCTGTCACTTGGGCCACACCCTTATTTTATTATTTCATATTTGAGTGGGTAGGTCACAAAAAGATTCTTTTCCTACTATGTAGAGAAAAAAACATGTATACAATTTACTACTTTGATTAAAGCATTTGTTACTACATACTAATCATACACATGAATGTGGTATTTCCATACACACACAGGCTTACTGTGCCCTAGGAAGGCTCTGTGTTAGAGAGATACAACTGGAAACATCACCTCAGGATCACAGAGAACAGAAGAGAGGGCCTCAGTGGCTTCTTAGCACAACCCAAGTGCCAGCTGTTTTAGTTACAGAGAGAGACTTTGAATTTGTTTGCAGAGAAACTTTCCAAAAAGGCAAGTCATTAGGTAGTCCTAGGAATGTCTTTTATTTGGTGTTTTCCTTGCCCTGATCTTATTTTCCTCCTTTCTTAGGCTCTCTTCTCCATTCTACATCCCTGCCTTAGTTCTAGACTCTCCTCTTCCTCCTAGTAATGCTCTTTGATGTTCCAGTCTGTGCAACTGTGCTCCATTCTGCATGGCATTCCATGCCTTTCTCTTGAGCCACCACATGTCTGAAATTGGCAGCTGAAAAGAGGGCAGGCTGGTTGCTGGAAAGGCAACCAGGTGGAAGATGATAGATGTACAAGGTCAGTCCCTCCTCATTCCACAAAGGTGGAATGTCAGAGTGTGCAGCACCACAAATATCCCAAATATGCTGCAATTACGCAGAGAATCAGAGGGAAGCGAAAATGGAAACTTGGCAGGCACAGGAGCTTTGCTGGGCGCTGTCCTTCCTGGTCCTGGCAGAAATCTTTGCCCTCTGTTGCAGTCGGACACACCGCTCTTTCCTGGGCTGTTTAGATCCTATAGCTACCAGGAGAAATGCCAGGGTTTTGCAGAGCCTAGGAAACAAGTCTAATCCATCCAGGAACCGACAGGCTGATAGAACAGGTCAGAGTCAGCCAAGAAGGATTCCTGTGCACAATAAGCAAGTATAATTCTTATCATCCAGGATACAAGGGCTCAAGTGGTAGAGTGCTTGCTTAGCAAGTACAAAGTCTGAGTTCAAACTATAGTACAAAAACAAAACACCACCACCACCACCAAAAAACACACCTTGTTCAAAGAGACAACATCATCTATTTCCCTTAACAAGATTAGGGAAGATAAGAAACCCTGGAAAATCACAAGAGAACAGAGAGGAGTGAGAGGTAGAAAAGAGCAAGAGAGTGAAAAGCAACAAGAGAGGTAGAAACACAGAACATGAATGTGGAGTAAAGAATGTGCTACCCACAAATATAGTAGTCTCCTGTGATTTAAGATAATTCAAAAGGAAAGAGGCAAGGTCACGGCGACCTTCATATTGTTTAGTAAATACACATGAAAGTGCCCTGTAAAGAGAACAAGCCATCAAGATAGAATGGTTTTGCCTGCAAGGGCTGTGTGTAGAGCCTGCTGAAGCTCTGCCTTATCTCCCGGGTCACTCCCCCACCCAGTTCACCAAGTAGCTCACGCCCTTATCTCATTTCCATCTTTGACCACGGTTTGCCATCACAGTTTGAGAGTGGTAGATCTAACTGGTCTTTGGGTTTTCATTTCCGTAGGAGGTTCCTTAGTCATGAAAGATTCATCCATAGGTAGGCTTTTTCTCCTGATAATCTTTCTTATGTCAATTTAATTTTCAAGCCCAACTCTAGGGTGAAATCTTAGCTCCACCTGCCAAGTCTTAGCTCCTGGAATGTTTAGCATTCCAGGAAACACCGTCATCATCAGGTACTTTTTGCTTATCACGGAAAGGGAAAGAGTTCTCCAGTACAGAGGGAGAGACATTTTGAAACAGCATGGCTTTAGGGGTTCTGAAGTTTTGTTTCATTGGGATTTCAATACAGAATTTCAATGCTGGCCAGGGACTAAATAAGGACAATCTCAATGGGCCTTGCTGGACTCCTGGCCCTTGCATGCTCTAGCAATCATTGACTCAAAGCATTCTTGCCATAAAACTATTCTGCATTTTCACAATTAAAAAAAAAGAAAAAATTCTATTCTGCCTCTTGCTTTTTGAAATTTGTTTTTGGCACGTACAATTATCTAATTATGCTCCTTTATCATGTTCAGAGCACACTTCACATGTGTTTTAGAGATAACTGTAGTTGCCTAAGTGTATAAACTTGCATAAACTTGAGTTCTAAAGCATAAAGTAGAAATCCCAAGGCACCAATTTTGCTTTCTAACTTTCTGGATTTACCTCAACCTTACTATAAAAAAAAGAAACACACAATTAAAACTCACCTTTGTTATCACTCTACTCTCCCAACAAACCACAAGCTAATAGTATAAACAATCTAAGGAGAAGGTAACTCTCTTTACTGTTCCTGCCACACACTCTCGGTGGCCATAGCCATGACTGACACTAGAATGGGGTTATAGAACAGAAGCCTATAAAGAGAAGCCTCATGATGAATACTTAAGAATTGCAGTGATTTAAATGTGATTGATGTGATTGATGACTGGTGACCCTTACTCTTCGGATGCCAGCCCCACAGGACTGCAAAAGAGGCCCTGGTTTTGAGAAGGGCCTCTAATGAAGAGTTTCACAATGTTTTTAATTCCTTGGCCTGCTCCTCAGAAGCCAAATTAGTAGAGGCTCCCAAAGGTGGGATTCATTTGATACACTGATTGACAGAAATAGGATCCAAACAGATTGTCACATTTGGATCTAGTAAGAGGAAATTCAACAGAGACAAATGCAAAGACTAACAACACTTCAACCCAAAAAATTAACAGCTCTCATACCAGATGGGTGAGTGTTGCCGAATGGGAGCATCTGTAGAGGGTGGTTCAGTATCTGGGCTGACTATGCATTTGGCATGAGTGCCCATTTGTTTGGTGTAAAATTGCCAAAGAATGGAATGAAAGGAAGAAAGGGAGGGAGGGAGGGAGGGAGGAAGGAAGGAAGGAAGAAAGAAAGGAAGGAAGGAAGGAAAAAAGGAAGGAAGGAAGGAGAGAGAGAGAAGGGAGGAAGGCAGGCAGGCAGGCAGGCAGGCAGGCAGGCAGGCAGGAAGGAAGGAAAGGAGTAAACCAAAACTAGTATGTCAGGAGATGCATAAAGCTTCAGGCTAGAAGCTAAAGCAAAAGCTTTCCATCAGCCTAGATCTGGGGACTAGAGAAGGGCCCAGCATGCCTCTACTCTGCTCTGACCTGAACAGACCCCAAGGAATGTGTTCATGTCTTAGTTCAACTGTCCCCTCAGCCAGTAACTAATGGAAGTCAAGATTCATGGGGAGAAGCTGGAGGGAAACAGGAAGGTTAGGGGTTAGGAGGTGAACAACAATTAAACAAATGGCTGGGCCCCTCTCCAGCGGTTCTCATTCAGCTGATCTGGGTGGTCCTAGGATCTGCCTTTCTAACAAGTTCCCAAGTGACACTGCTGCAACTGGCCCAGCAATGAGGTTTTGCGAACCAGTGCTCTAAGTAACAGGATTCAAGTTTATTTCTTTGCTTGCTTTTTTATTTGATACTCTATATTCCCAAGATTTTACTAAGGTGTTGGCCTGTTTCCCAGTAAGTCTAAATTAGGGGAAATTTATTGGCTTTAAAGCCTCATATATTTCTATGTCCAATTCTAAAATTTCATAATGGTTAGCAGAAATTCCACCTTCATTTTCTGACCCTTAGCATTTCAGCTTCATAAGCAGACTTCTGTTTCTGCTTCTGCTACATTTTTCTAGCATTATATATAATATGAATTCCCTCTGGCCTTCTATTTTTCCTTTGTTTTTTTTTCTACAATGTTCAAGATACTAAGATCTGACCTGCTTTTACCAAATACCTGACTCCTCCATCTTCTAAAAGAGGAAATGTGGGGCCATACCTTTACCCCAAAGCCCAAATTGAGCCCACCATTCCCAAGGGCCTATTAGAACGGAGACAGCTGCATTCAATTCTCCAATACTTCCAAACCTAGTAGGAAAATTACCAGCATATGGAAATATATATCAAATGACATGCAAAACAATGCAAATTAATACCAAACACACAACCCTAAATTACTTGGGTAAAGTCTGAAAGCCCCATCACTGATGTTATCTGCTTTGCTCCACCACACTCAGGAAGTAGTGACTGGATCTTGTATTACAATCAGTCTCATGCTTCACAACACACTGGCACTTGTTGACATGCTAAGCAGAAGATTGCAAAAGGGATCCTAGTCTTAACTTGCTACTAGTCTCACAATGCTCTAGGCTTCAGATTCTTCTGAAAATGATGATGTCATGTAAATGACATCATCAAAACAAAGCCAGCAGCACCGAGGCTTAGTGCCATTTTCTGTATGCCATGTATTGTGTGTGAAGATGTACACATACAACACTTACAACAGCCTCTGAGAATGTATACACAGCCTGTACCTCTTTACATGCAGTGCCATATCAGAGACCTGGAAACAGAAAGGCCAGCATGTGAGGTAAGGTGTGATAAGAGTCAAGGACCAGGACATCCCAGTCTCACCCATCAACCTTGCCCCTGCACATGCTGTAGTTCTTGCATATAACATTTTGTTGTTGTTGTTGGCCATGGGGCTTGAACTCTGGGCCTGGGCACTGTCCCTCAGCTCTTCAGCTCAAGGCCAGCACTCTATCACTTGAGCCACAGCGCCACTTCCCACATGCTGCAGTTCTCTTGGTGATGGTGATCACTGGGTCACCATCTCTTGTTTCCCCTAAGCATTAAATTTGTATGATCTTCAGAAGAAAATTTCCAGTTGTACCATCAAACATGCTTCAAGATATTGTTTCTCTTAAGGAGTTGACAGTTTGTAGTATATTAAATTTGATATCAAAATGTCATCACAAATTGTTTTTTTTAATCTGATGTCCAAAAGGAAGAGGTGTTTCAAGCTATCCTGTAGTTCAACTTCTTCCAACTTGCTCCATCCTTTTTCCTTTTAAGCATCTTGCATCTGGCTGTGCACTCTGGAGTGATTCTGGGACCTTTGCTACCACTGCTCTTAGATCTACCCCTGCGTGATGGAAGAGGGCTTCACTCAGCTTTCATTTCCATGCACAAGCACAGGTTCTTGAGATGCACTCATTAAAAGCATTTCAAGAGATCTTATAATAAGGCAAGTGTCACAAAGGGAGAGTTTTAGCAAAAATTTATTTTAGTATAATAGGATAAAGTAGGGAGAGATGAAAAAAAGAAGCATTTCAGTCTCACCATATGGGAAAGAGTAGCAGGCTACCAGATTCGTGGTCTTTAGACTTCCTGAGCTGGGAGACTATCCAAGGTGAGGTCGTCTAGCAACACCTAATCCTTAGACAAAGGTTGTAGGTGTCTAAAATGGGTGAGGCCCACGCAGAACTCAGAAATCTTCAGGACTTCCTTTTGCCAGATGAGACTTTTATTCTGTTCTTTTTACTCCTTAAGGAGCTTTGCAGCTTTTCACTATTCCAAGGAAGAAGGCAGGGACAGACAGCCCTTTCAAATCCTCATCTTCTAGTAATTTGACAAATAAAAGGAGGTGGTTAGAAGGAGCTAACTGCTTTAAGAAAATTACATTTGAGGAGGTGCCATTTAATAAAGAAGTTTATAAATACAGTGTCAGCCCTTTTGCTTTGTGT
>NW_012267299.1:1920781-1937571 GCF_000151885.1 Dipodomys ordii
CCCCCCTCCCCCCGTGCCTTGATCGCCTCCGTGGGACTCGCTGGCTCTGGACGCCGAGCCAAGACGGTGCTCGGTCCAGCCGTAACGCCCTGCGGTGCCTTGGGGTCCCTACGCCTACCGCCCGGGGACTTGGTGCCCGAGTTTTCCCCGGGGAAAGTGAAAGTCGCGAGGAGGACGGGGTCGGGTCGGGGTGGCGGGGACACGCCGGCGTTCCCTGATGGCCAAGTGGACTTACGAAAGGGAGCGGGAAAGCCCCAAGCGCGGGATCCCCGCGTCCGCGGAGGCCACCCAGGGGGGGCCGCGGGCTGCGCTCCGGGTTCCCGGCCCCTGGGCGATGACCCACTCGCGTCTGCGTCTTCCTCCGTCGCCGCCTCGGCTAACGCGCCCTGCCTGGGAGTCGCTGTCCTTTGGCCCCGGGGTGGGGAGCGCCGAGGGCCCCCGTGACGTGCGGGGGGGGAAAGGAGGGGCGCCGCCGCGCTCCCGCCGAGGGCGCTGCCGGCCCTGCGCTCCGGGGTCCCTGCGCCGCGCCGAGCTGGAGACCCGAGTCCCGCGGCTCGCTCCAGCGGGCGATCGCCGGGTCCGGCGCTCGGCTCGGTGCCCCTGTCCGAGCCGCAGCCAAGTTCGGTTCCCACCCGCAGCACACACTGACCACAATCCGAGGTGGGGACAGCTAAGAGACTTGTCCTAAGTCGCCCCCGAGCGCGGTGACCAGGCAGACTCACATCCGCGACTTTGGGCTGTCCCGCAGCGCCCGGCTCCGCGAGGCTCGGCCCGGCTGCAATCGCCAGCCGCGTGGCGTCGGTAGGCGCGCGGCTCTCCTGGGGAAGACCCGGGGTGTCCTACGCAGCCCGGCCGAGTACTAGCGGCGGCGTGGAAAGGTGGAGCCTTTGCCCAGTAAATAGGACACCAAGTTGCCTTCCCATCAGTGCCTGAATGCCAGGGATAGGCTTCCTCTTCACCCCCCAGAGGGTGGCGGGCCTGTGGGTGCGGTCTCCGGCCCCACTCAGGTCGGCCGGTCCGACCCACTTACTCAACTGAGCAGTATCTGATCAGAGCGGGGAGGAGGACGGCCTTCCCAGCCCACGTGCCCACGTGGATGTAGCAACTTTGAAAAGCACAAGAGCTACGGAGTCTCCCGCGGCCTCCCAAGGCCTGTCCCGCAGGCAGGGAGGGGCACCCGGCCACACCATCCCCATTCGTTTTCTCCTCACTTCTTCCATCCTTTGATATTGACCGGGTGCCTGCGGTATGTCTGGGTTGGCGGGGAGCAGGGTAGGGCCTAGAACTCAGAACCTAATGATTTTCAAAGAGGAAGCCTAGCATGGGACCCCTATCCTTTACTCTCAGTAACTCCTGTGATCAGAATCTATTTTCAGGTCCATATTACTTACTCAGAAACAAATGACCAGCTTTTGTTCTTTCCCTCCCTTCTTTCCATTACTTGCCTTCAATTACTCCCTCCCTCCCTCCCTTCCTTTACTTTCACTGGGCATGGGTGCTGTCCCTGAGGGTTTTTTTGCTCAGGGTTAGTATTCGACTGCTTGATTCAGTTTCACTTCTGGCTTCTTTGGTGATTAATTGGAGAGTCTCAGAGTTTCCTACCAGGGCTGGTTTTGAGCTACTGTCCTCAGATCTCAACCTCCTGGGGCCTGGTTCTCTTGTTCTCCTCTCCTCTCCACCCCCCCTCCCCTCTCCTCTTTCCTCCTCTCCTTTGGTTCTCCTCTCTCCTCCCCTTTTTCCTCTCCCCTTCCCTTTCTTCTCTCCTTCCCTCTTTTTTTCCTCTCCTGTCCTCTCCCCTCCCATCTCCTCTCATTTCCTCTCCTGCCCTCTCACTTCCCCACCCCCTCTTTCTCATTCAGGGGGCTTGAATTCAGGGCCTGGTGCTGTTCCTGAGCATTTTTTTTGCTCAAGGCTAGCACTCTACCACTTGAGCTACAGCTTTACTTTTTCCTTCTAGGACTGGCCACAATCCTCAGATCTCAGCCTCCTGAGTAGCTAGGATTACAGGTGTGAGCCAAGGGTGCCTGGTGCCCCCTCCTCCTGCCTTTTTAGGATCTTGTTCCAAACTCACCCTAGTGGGCTGTCTCCTTCCCAGTGGAGCCTCTGTTTTCGGGAGGAGTCAACACAGTACATATTTTACACTTCCAGGTCTCCCTCATCTGTACCAGATGACAAAAAGGAAGGAAAGGAAGAGAGGGGAGAGGGGAAGTAATGGGGGAGAAAGAAAGGAAGGAGGAGTCAGGGGAGAAGAAAAAGAAGACTTCTATTTTCCATCCTGTGTGCTGTTTCTAAACCATTAAATGATCCAATCATTATCATCTATATTTATTCTTATTTTACAAATCAAATGGGGGGAAGTAAGTTGGGATAAATAACTTGCCCGCAAGTGGCAGCCAGAACTGGACAGGGTAGGTCTGCTGGGTATGCATGCTGTTAGACACAGAGGAAACCCAGACCTCTAGGATACAAATTCAAAACGACATCAGCCATCGTCAGTCTCAGCCTTGGAAGTTCCTAGTTATCTCAAGCAAGGTATTTTAGGAAATGCATACACATACCCTGTCTGTCTCTTTGTATTTCTGTCTCTCTGTCTTTCTGTCTCTCTCTCAGGTCAGTTACTATTTTCAGTATTTCATACCATAAAGTGAATACCCATTGACTCACTGGTTCTCCTGTCTCCAACACTCACATCACTCATTTTGTCCTAAAGCAAAGCACTGCCATGTTAGGACCTTAGAAACACCTTCAACCTAATAAACTTAGTTTGGGAATGTTTGATATTCAGGTCAGACCCAGCCCCTTTTCCTTTCTTCGTCATTTGTTGCTTTCAAATACTCCCCTCATCCTCTCAAATCATTGTTGCAACCAGCTCCTCAGGTCTTCTGAAAGTGGATTGCCCAAGATCGGATGGTGGGGGATGATGCCGCCCAGAAGGGCCTCTGCACATTAAGCATACAGTAGTCCGAATTTCTGTTTTAGCCTTCTAGTGCTGTCATAGCAAATTACCACACACTGGGAGACTTAACATGGTGGAAATGTATTTATTGGCAGGCCTGTGATTGCTCTGAAGGCTGTAGGGAAGAATCCTCAGCTTCTTCCTTAGGGCTGCTTTTCAGCAACAACACACTAATTCAGCTTTCACTGTCACACAGTATTCTTTCCTGTCTTTCTTCCTATTTCTGAATTTCTCTTTGTTAAGGACAGATACCAGCCTTTGGATTCTGGGCCCTCTCTAATCCAGTGTGATCTCTTTCTTTCTTTCTTTTTTTTTTTGTCGGGATCTCTTTCTTTCTTTCTTTTTTTTTTTGTCGGTCGTGGGACCTGAACTCTGGGCCTGGGCGCTGTCCCTCAGCTCTTAGCTCAAGGTGAGTGCTCTACCGCTTGAGCTACAGCGCCACTCCCTCCAGTGTGATCTCATCTTAACTATATTTGCAAAGATTCATTTTCCAAATAAGATCACATTTACAGGTTCCAAGTACACATATATTTTTGGGGGGGGGGTTTCTAACCTAAAGTACCATTCCCCAAAATCAGAAAATATATTGCTTGAGATGAGGGTGCAAAGAGGTGTAAATTATAGCTCTTGCCCTCAAAGAAATTCTTAGCTCCAGGAGTAGGGTTTTTTTTTTTTGGTTGGTCATGGGGCTTGAACTCTGGGCCTGGGCGCTGTCCCTGCACTCTTCAGCTCAAGGCAAGTGCTCTACCACTTGAGCCACAGTGCCACTTCTGATTTTCTAGTGGTTTATTGGAGATAAGAGTCTCACGGTCTCACGGACTTTCCTGCCGGGGCTGGTTTTGAACTGCAATACTCAGATCTCAGCCTTCTGAGTAGCTAGGATTACAGGTGTGAGCCACTAGCACCCGGCTCAGTAGTAGGTTTTGTACTTAGAACACAGATAGTAAAATTCAATAGACAAGGGACCAAATAACAATCCATAGATCAAAACTAAACTGTGCTCAAGGAATTTAGTCCATGGGACAATCACTAGGGATAGCACCAGAGGACTTCACTTTAAGGTGAAGGTGTTCCAAATATATCTTTGAAGAAAATGTTAGGAAAAGCAAATAGAAGGCCAGGTGCCAGTGTATCAGGACTATAATTCTAGCTATTCAGGAGGTCTGAGATCCCAAGGATCATGGTTCAAAGCCAGCCTGAGCCGAAAAGTCCATGAGATTCCATCTAAAATAACCTGCAAAAAGCAGTGCTGCCAGGTGCTGGTGGCTCATGCCTGTAATACTAGCTACTCAGGAGGCTGAGATCTGAGGATCATGGTTCAAAGCCAGCTCGGGCAGGAAAGTCCATGAGGCTCTTATATCCAATAAACCACTAGAAAACTGGAAGTGGAGCTGTGTCCAATAAACCACTAGAAAACAGGAAGTGGAGCTGTGGTTCTAGCCGTAAAGGGCTCGCCTTGAGCTAAAGAGCTGAGGGACAGTGCCCAGGCCCAGAGTTCAAGCCCCACAATTGACAAACAGTTCTGAAGGCATGACTTAGGTGCTAGAGCACCAGCTGAGCAAATAAGCTGAGCAAGTTTGAGGTCCTGAGTTTAAGCCACAGTAGTGCTAAGAAAGTATATGTGTGTACACACACATACACATATATACTCACACAAATAAGGAATATATATATATATATATATATAAACATATACAAGGGATGTATATATAAGATACACACAAGATATATATCTCAAGATATATATAATTTCACTATATCTATCTATCTATCTATCTATCTATCTATCTATCACAAGATGGCCAATTTTTTTGGGGGGGGTCCAGCTGTGGGGCCTGAACTGTGGGCCTGGGCACTGTCCCTCAGCTCTTCAGCTCAAGGCTAGTGCTCTACCACTTGAGCCACAGCGCCACTTCTGGCTTTTTTCTTTTGGCTTATGTGGTGCTGAGGAATTGAACCCAGGGCCTCAGGCATGCAAGGCAAGCGCTCTACCACTGAGCCACCTTCCCAGAGCCACACGATGGCCTATTAAAAGCACAGCTCCTCCAGGAATATGGTGGAGGGGTGAATTTGGTTAAAGTACACTGTGTGCATATATGGAAATACCACAGTGAAACTCCTTCATATTATAAATGTATCTTAACTAAAGAAAAAATAGCATAGCTGTAAACGGGAGGATGTGCCTGGTAGTCTTATGTCTGAAATTTCCTGTAGAAATAAGAAGTTGAGGGAATGCCAATGTCTACCATACCATGTACATAAACATGATTAATTTCTTTTACTGTAATAACAGTCTGCTATAATGCCATGTAATTAACATTCTTTAAAGTACTCTTCAGTGTGGCTTGGTGGATTCCCCAGCACTACAACACATATATTTTTAAAAAGTACTCTCTCAGTAATTTCATTAGATATTTATGATATTTCTAAACAACGTCAGAAAAAGTAATATATCTTATAGTAAGTTTCCTAAGGCTCAAAGAGGTCACATGACTTTCCTAGGTTAAATAGCAGTTGTAGAGTTGGTAAGAAATAGTTAGTCTGGCTATTCAGGAATTTCTTCACCCAATGATGTTGCCTCCTGGATCAACTTTCCAACACTGTGTTACTCTTTCCTGTGTGATCCAAGAAAAACATCTGGAGAAAAGAGCAATACTCCAAGAAGTAAAAAGCCTTCTGTAAAGTGATGAGTCCCAAACCGAACCAGGATGAACCCAAATGTCGTAAGTGGTTTCTCTTGAAGAAATCTCCTGAAGATTTTCAGGGTACTGAAGAATTTCTCTTTGGCCTTCAGACTTAATAGGATCCAGTGTCCTTCTGCAGGACTCAGATAAAAACCCAGAGAAATTAGGGGCTGATATTGGTTAGAAGTTAAAGGGAAATTGAGTACAAAAGACAAGGCATTGTGTCAGGATGGTATGCCAGTAGAAATTGGTACTCAGAGCTCAGTGGCTAATCTCACCAAGGCCCATGACTAATCTTTGCATATTTTCAAGACTTTCTAATTAGAACCTGTAACTAAGTATGACCAGCAGGAAAGGAGAAAGGTTAGACTTGGGGTGAGTACAAAGTTATTGCATGTATTTCTCTGGATTTTCCTTTACTTAACAAGCAGGCAACTTCCTGGGTCCTCTGCTGGCAGGATCTTTAAGATTTTATATCTAAGATTAAAATGTTTTTATTCTAGTGTGAGTCACTGAGCTCTTGCTTGTGCAAAGTGCTACACTGGTTGCTATGGGAGAATACAAAAATATACAAGACAGTCCCTGACCTTAAGAAAATCCCATCTAATTTAGAAGTTATGAGACATATAAAATAAGACTTACATGCTGCAACAAAATTCGGAAGCAGTTTATTATCACTGTTTTCTGTTCAGATGCAACTTCTCAAAATCAAGGGCTCTCCCTGGCCACCCTTATTTAACATCTTTTGTTTGTTTTTATTATATTATTATTATTATTAGTGTGTGTGTGCGCCAGAACTAGGGCTTGAATTCAAGAGCCTCATGCTCTTGCTTAGCTTTTTTGCTCAAAGCTGGCACTCTACCACTTGAGACACAGCTCTACTTCTGGCCTTTTGGTGGTTAGAGAATCTACAAGCTTTTCTGCCTGGACTGGCTTTAAACCATGATCCTCAGATCTTAACCTCCTGAGTAGGTAGGATGACAGGTATGAGCACCTACCCATTTACTCCTTTTAAAACAATGGCCTCTCCCACACCCTTTGTCCTTTATCATGATGGGCACATTAAGTCATTTTGCTTGAATATGCCTCTGTGAACTGAGTCTTAATGTAATGAACTTTGTCTTTAAGTGTATAATTTGCCTTGGTAACAAATAGCTGACTGAGTCTCAGCCAATCGTATTATATGAATTTCAGTCCATCACAGGCAACCATTTTGCTTCAACCTTGCTCAAACAGTGTCAATCTGAGATCAATCCAGTTGTATGTACATCACTTTTCTGCATCATTCCTTTCCTTTGTCTGTAACTTGCACATATGGTAGGTGGCAGCATACTGAACCATTTTTGACCTACACCGTTACGTGGTTCTAGAATATCAAGTAAAAGGTAACTGAGATCTTCAAAACTAGGTTGGAATAATGGTGAACATTTGTTATTGCAACACTTGGGAGTCAAATGCAAAACGATACTGAGTTTGAGGCCAGTATGGGTTATGCAATAAGACCCCCATCTCAAAAAAACCTGCAAAACTATTTTTTTTTTTTGTAATTTTGTCTTTTCACAGACACTTTTCTCTATCTGAAATTAAAGTTTTGGCTCCATGAGGACATGAATATTGTCTTATTCTCTGGTGTATTCCTAGCACAGAAAACAATGCTGGTACATATTACGTGCTCATTAAATATTTCTGAAATGAACGAATGAAGAAAATACACATTAATCAACTGAAAACAAGACTGATGACTTGGATTATTGATTTCAAAGTAGAGAGTAGAAGAGTGGCCACTAGAAGTTAGGAAGGGGAAGGAGGAATGCGAGAGAGATTGGAAGCATCACCACAATACAATTAGATAGGAGGAATAAATTCTAGTATTATATATCACCGCTGGTTAACTAGAGTTTGTAACAATTTATTACATATTTTATAAAAAATATAAAAAGGCGGGAAGGTTTCCAACACAAATTATGAGGAAATGCTAATTATCCTAATTTGATTAAACCTTGTATATACGAATCAAAGTAGCATAACAATTCTCATAGATATGCACATATGTAAAAGGGGAAAAAAGACTTGAACTCATGTCTTGTTTCCCATATTTGCATTAGAAAATTCATCTAGGAACTTGCCCCAATTTTTTTTTCTAGAGGATTTTGATTCAGTAAGGCTGGAAAAGAGCTTAGGAATCTATATTTTAAGGAGGTACCAGTAACTCAATTTAGTGAGGCAGTTCAGGAAACATGGAATTAATTTAGTGATTGAGGGTGGGCGAGAAAAGTCAAGTGAAAGTAGATGGAATCATTTGGAAAGATTAAAAACTGCTGACATACAGACAAGTGAAATTAGAATCACTGGGGTGGGCCCAGATTGGGCCTGTTGCCTACACTCACACCCTTCTCTTATCCTGCTTCATTAACCAAAGGCAGGTCTGGAAGAGACAAAGGAGAAATTCTGTGGTGGAGGTCCTGTACAATCATTTTACATTATTTGCTGTGGTGTGCTTGAAATCTTTCGCCTTTACCATCAAGCTGGCTGCGAGTAAGGCCTATTCCACACAGCTGGGGAGGAGGATTCTGTGGGAAAATGACCAGGTAGGGTGAGGTGACATGAGGCAGAAAGCTAGGAGGTAGTGACAGCACTCACTAGTGGCTGAGACCCAAGGACCCAAGGCCTAAGTTGATGGCATGCTAAAGGAAACTTTTATAGAGAAACAGCTGTGGTGGGGGAACATGAGTTCCTTCTTGGCAAGGGTAGAGAGATGGGTGGAAGAACCTATAGCAGGGGGCTATGAGAGGTTGCCCTGTACATAAAGAGAATCTCACGTCATACCATTTGGCTTCTAAGGAAAAAGAAGGCCCATAGTTCTACAGGCTAGGGTTTTCTGGGCCTACACTATCCCATAGAAAGTTATTTGCAGCACAGAGCTGGACTCTTCTAAATTTGGCTGTGGTCTCTTTTTTGTAAATTAAGCATAACCCTACCTCTGGTTAAGAGTCAACATATTCTTGAACCTTTTCATTTCCCTCAGTATTTGGGGGCCATTTTTACACCAAAAAAATCCAGTTTTTGGTTTGTTCTGTTGCATTATTTCATGACAGTTACAGTGTAGGCAATAATGAACAGAAAATAAGAAGGCGATGCTTAGGTAACTGGCAAGGCTCACCCACCAGCTTGGCAGCTTGCTTTTACCACTTCCTTGCCTCCAACGTTGAAGGACTCAAGCAAGTTCATATCTCAGCCAAACTGTCATACGTCATGGAACTTTAAGACAGCTTGTAAACAGCTAAAAACAAATGTTACCTGAGTTTCCCTCTCTAAGAAGCAGCACTAGCATTATAGCTTCAAATGTTTGTATCCACTGATTCTGCCTTAGAACCCTACAAAGTAGCTAAAATGAGAGATTATGAATTTGCAAATATGTCCAAGGAAATTAGAGATTAGCTATGAATCCTATACTTGGGATTAAATTAGGTCCATGATAAACTGATTTGGCATTGCCTCAAATTCTGCTCCTTTAAGAGACACAGAAAATATAGTTTAAGAAGAAACCACATTCTTTGTCTTTTAAATGTTTAAGATATGTTTCTCAGAACAAATATGGGATGAGAGGGAGAAGAATCTGAGAAACAGGTGTGGAGGTTAAATGCTATTAGCCTTCAACAGAATCCAAATCCTTTGAAATACAGGCTCTAAGGGCATATATATATATATATATATATATATATATATATATATAAAACGTATATATATACAGTAAAAACAATGGGATATCGCTGGAAATGTGGCTTAGTGGTAGACTGCTTGCCCAGCATGCAGTAAGCCCTGGGTGTGATTCCTCATTACCACATAAGCAGAAAAAGCCAGAAGTGGTGCTGTGGCTTAAGTGGTAGAATGCTATCTTTGAGCAAAAGAAGCTCAGGGACCGTGCCCAGGCGCTGAGTTCAAGCCCCAGGACTGGCAAAAATAAAGGGGTAGTTCCACTTACAAATTGAATTTCAGAAGTCTGTAAATAGAAACACAGCAACATGTTCGTATTAGAACTCAACCGTTGGACAGTTAAATCCCATTTCTTTACTAAAGAATACCTGTCTGGCCCTGGTCGCCCAATACCATGAACATACTAAGCCCATTAGAACAGGTAAACTGAAGGAGCCACAGTGTCATCATCTCAGAATGTTTCAACACTCTTCTAGTCATTCCCATATATTTGGAGCCAAGCAATCTTTGGGTGAGAAAAATAATACATAGTGCCTATGATAAACTTAAAATCCAATCACCAGATTTGATCTCCAACTCTACCACTTGGTAGCTATGTGACTTTGAAGCAAGTTATTTATCCTACACTTTAGTTTCCTCATCAATAAAATGAGAATATTTCCTACCTCATAGGGCATGGTTAGGATTACTTGAGTTAGCACATCAAAGTGCTTACAACAATGCCTGGAATACACTGAGTGCTCAAAAATACTAACTTTTGGCTGGAAATGGTAGTATGTGCCTGTAATCCCAGCTACTCAAGAGGTAGAGGTAGGATGATCACGATCTGAGGCCAACTATGGCAAAAGTATGAGATGCTATCAGAAGACAAACTGAAAGCAAAAGGGTTGGGTTTGTGGCTCAAGTGGTAGAACACTAGCCTAGCAAGTCCTATATTCCATATATATATGTGTGTATATATATACATATACATATATATATATATATATATATATATATATATATATATATATATATATATATATATATATACCCTTCTCAAAGCCATTTCAAGGTACTATCACTTCTCTGGCTAATGACAGATTAAAAAATGGCAGGAGATTCAATTCTGGCTTCTTGTGGGTTAGGGGTGTTTAGGAAAGTTTTTTTTTTCAAGAAGTACATTGGAAGAAAAATATCTATCTTCTTCTACTAGAAGTGTTTCTACATGTGCACTTACCTGTAATAGCAGAGTCATCTTTATTATGAAGGAAGCTGGAAGAAAGAAACAATAATGATATTATTTAGTTGAAGCATTAACTAGTTCCTACCTCTGGATTTTTAAATAAAGATCCCTTATTGCTTAATCCATTTTCATGAGGATTTTCTGTTATTTTACCTCAAAGTGTCCTAACTGACCAGTATCGCTTAAGAATCAATGTTCACAATATTTTATAGAAACTATAAAGTACAACATCATGAACACAATTTCAAGCTTTCCAGATGTTTATGGGAGAAAAACCATGAAAGCTAATAATAGCAGGCAATTAATGTTAGGTGACTGGATTGGATGGCTTGAATAAGCAATATATGGCCTCAAAGAATAATGAAAACATAGGCAGAGAGGAAAAGGAATGTTAAAAGCTGGAAAAACAGCATAAACAAGGAGGGAGGAGTTTGGAATTGTTATTAGTTTTCTAGGGCCGTGATAACAAAAACTAGACTGGGTATTACAACTACTGGTGACTTCAAACAAGTGTATCTCTTAATTCTGGGGGCATAAAGTCTAAGGTCAAAGTTCAGGTCATGGCTGACTCTGTTCTGCGGCCACTCCCTTGCCTTGTTAGGTGGCTGCCTTTTTGCTGTATCCATTCATCTCTGTACTTGTGTCCAAGTTTCCTATTATAAGGACACTGGCTGGATCAGGAACTACCTTTCTGGCTTCGTTTTAACTTAATAAATTCTGCTAGGGCCCTATATTCAAATACAGTTATAGTCAGAGGTATGGAAGGCTGGAAATTGAACACACAAATTTTGGGGGACATTTCAGCTCCTAAGATGGAAAAAAAAAGAAGTGTAAAAGTTAGGATCATCAAGATGAAGTTAAATGATTATATTAGGACGACAGCAAGAAACCTGAATGCTGGGCCTAGATCTTACTCTTACAGCAGCAGGAAAGCAACATACTTAAGAATAAATTGGCAGAAGTGTGTCACATATATACTAAAGAGAATGAACTTCTGTAAAAGAATGTGCTAGGACTGGTGTTGCACATAGTCTACAAAGGCACAGGTAAGAATAAATGTATCAAATAGAAGATTGGTTTACTAGACATTCTTATCTATGGCTTATTAGACAGTCCCATCTATGGCTAAGGGTCAGAAGTTTAAAGATTTCATCAGAACTCACAATAGGTAAAACCTTTTGCAAATATCTTGAATTTCTTAGGCTTCCTACTGGGAAGAACAAGAGCAAGGTAGCTTTTTTCCAACTGATTGTTGGACAAGAAGTTATTTTAAAGTCTGTATTAGTAAAAAGAAAGCAAGACAGCCAACATGGTTTAATCCATAATGCCTTTATTTCAATGTCAAAAATCATATTTTTATGACAGTAAACAGAAATTTTCAATAATTAACACATAAACTATATGCTAACATAGACCCACCAAAGTAAGAAAAGAACATGAACATATGAACAAAAGCCTAATGATTAAGAAAACAAGCCTTTAGAATGTTAGTTCCTCACACTCCATATAGAACTTCCAATGCTGAGCCATCACATGACACGGGAGAAATTCTTGATCGCTGATTGAAAGTATTTCTTTTATTTGTAGATAATGAGGGATGGTTTGTACTGACTCTCTGGAAGTGCCTGTTTAAAGATTTATAAAGAGATTAAAAACTACCTGTTTAAAGTAAGACTTAAAGTTAGTTCTTACAAATCTTAGAATTGTATGTATATGAGAGGACACAATATGTTTTCTGAACACAATATGTTTTTACTTCTTCCATTTTTTTGTACCCATGACAAAGCTATAAAGCAGCAGCACTAACTTTGAGAGAGAGAGGCCTGTTTTCAGGCTAAAGTAACAGTAGGAAATGAAAACTTTTGAAAGTAGTTGAACAAGCCACTTGGTACCTCAATTTCCAGTTGTGAAGACTATGAGATTTTGCATGTGTAATAGTTTACCAATTGCCCTGCACATAGCAAATACTCATAAATATAAGCTGTTATTAGTATTATTATCATTATTACTTATAAGTTATCCTATATAATTTAGGGATGGGGAACATTTTTTGTGGAATATTTCAAATACTTAGATTTATTTAATAAAATCTTCGTTTTATCACTTAAAATATTATCATTTATATTAGACTTTTTCTCCACAAGATAATGTCTTGTAGTTACAACTTGAAAACTCAATACATCCACTATCATTACTCCTATAATTTCTTTATGTAAGTGTGTGCAAATACTTTTACAGAATTGCTATTCAGAAGCAAAATGACTAAGTAGAAGGGTATGCACACATTTTAAAGTACAGCATGCCCTTTCAAAGGCATGCTTTCATACTACCATCAAGTAAAGCTTCATCACAGCAAAGGACATAGCTATCAAGATCAACAGAAAGCCCACGGATTGGGAGAAGACCTTCACTAGCCATATAACAGACAAGGGTCTCATATCTAAACTATACTTAGAACTAAAAAAATTAAATCCCCCAATAAAAAATCCTCAAAGAAACAACCACCCTATTAATAAGTGGGCTAAAAGACTTAAAAGAGAGACTTCACTGAAGAGAAAATAAGAATGGCCAATAGTCACATGAAGAAATGCTCAACCTCTTTAGCCATAAAAGAAATGCAACTCAAAACAACATTGTGATTCCACCTCACCCCAGTTAGAATGGCTATAATCAAGAAATCTAGTAACAACAGATGCTGGAGGGGATGTGGACAGAAGGGAACCTTACTGCATTGTTTGTGGGAGTGTAAACTTGTTCACTTTGGAAAGTAGTATGGAGGTTCCTCCTCCAAAGACTCCACATAGAGCTCCCCTATAACCCAGCAATCCCTCTTCTGTGCATTTACCCAAATGATCACAAACATGGCCATACTAAAGCTACCAGCACAACTATGTTTTTTTGCAGCATTATTCACCATATCTAAGCTATGGAACCAACCCAAATGTTCCTCAGTAGATATGGATCAAGAAAATGTGGTATATATACAATGGAATTCTATGCTTCCATCAGAAAGAACAACTCTGCGCCATTTGTTAGGAAATAGGAAGACTTGGATAAAATCATATTAAGTGAAGTAAGCCAGACCCAAAGAAATATAGGTCCCATGGTTTCCTTTATTTGCAATAATTAGTATACATTAGGATAATCTTGTCAGATGAGTAGAAAAGCTCAAAAGCAATGTACCATATAAGAAGATGCAAAGTGAAATGAACCCTAAGATATGGACACAAGAGGGTTTTCTTTTTTTATTTTATTTGTGACAAGAGGGTTTTCTTTGTTTTGTTTTTACTTTACTATGTGATTTTCTTGTTTCTTTTGTATGTTCTTCCCCCTGTGATATATCCCGTCTTCACTGTATTTGATTTTGGTACCCTGAATCTTGTATATACATTTATCTATTTTGGGGGGCAGAAGGGGAATATCCCATTGCAACAATGAGACCCACAAGACATTATGATGGAAATGAACTTTACAACTTTGGAGGCAGGGAAAGAGTGGGGGAAGTGGGAGAGGGAAGGGACAGCAGGAGAAAAACAAAGGAGGGGGTAATAATGCCTGACAAAAAATGTACTCATTAGCTTACTCATGTAACTATAACCCCTCTGTACAGCATCTTTACAATAAAATAATTTTTTAAAGTATGTGGGTACCTAGAGTAGTACTTGTTCTCTACTCCACATCCTTGCCAACATTGAATATTATCATTTAAAATTTCCTGCTCTGGTGATTAAAACTGCACTATTTTTATTGGTGTCTTACTGATTATTATTTAGCATGAACATCTTTTGTAGCCCATGTCCTTTAAATTTCTAGGAGTAGTAAAGTGCTTATTAGAGATTTTTGTCTACATTGATTTGATAATAATCAGAGGATGACATTAATTAGGTCAAGAGTTTAATTGCTGTATGAAAAAAAATTCTGCTCTGAACTTTAATTCTTTAATTCATTGGGAACTTTTACTGGAGTGAAAATAAATCTTTTCTCTTTATAACTTATTGCTATGGACATTGGTTATAGTAACAGTGAGTTGACTAATACACTGTTCTGTAACTCAATTCAATCCTAACTACCAAGAGTTAGCATTAGGCCCAATAAATATAAGGCTCAGTCTCACAAGGTGGCCCAAACCTCAGATACCAGGTCTCAGTATCAGGTATTGGGTTACCTACACTTCTTACTTGACTACAACAGTGTCCACAACAGCTACCTTCCCAAGGAGAATTACTACAATGACTCACAAAACTCAGCAAAATACTTTACTTGCTACTACCAGCTTGTTATAATGGGTAAAACTTAGAATAACAGAATAGAAGAGACCTGTAAAACAAGGAACTTCCATGTCTTCTATAGGCAAACCACCCTCCCAACACCTCTATGTATTCACCAATCTAGAAGTTCCCTAACTCCTGTTATTTAGTGTTTTTATGAAGGGTTTATTACCCAGGTATGCTTGAGTAAATCATTGGCCACTAGTGTTAGCTCCTGGGAGACTGAAGGATAAGGCTAAAAGTTCTAAGATTCCAAATTAAGGCTTAGTCTTTTGGTGACCTTCCCTCATCCTAAAAGCTATCTATGCATCAGCAAAAAGCTACTTTAGAAAAAAAGATACCCTTGTCATTAAAAACATAATGATTTTTTAAACAATTATTTCAATGGTAAAAATATATCCTTTTTAGCTGGATGCCAGTGGCTCATACCTGAAGTCCTAGCTTCTCAGGAGGTTGAGATCTGAGGATTCAAAGCCAGATCAAGCATCAAGAGTGTCATCCTTGACATTCTTATCTCTAACCAGCAAAAAGCCAGATGTGGAGCTGTGGCTCATGTAGTAGAGCACTAACACTGAGTGAAAAGAGCTGGTCTTTAGATAGCACATGGTCCCTGAGTTCAAGCTCCAGTACCAGCATACATCAGAAAAAAATCCTTTTTACTAATGTTGAAAAAATATTCAATTATTTTGATATAAAAGTCAATGACTTTTTTTTATAAAAGAGATTCTCAAGGTAAGTATAGTAATGGATCATGGCAATATTTGATATTTAAAAGCAGACTGACAATTTGATATAGATTTACGCTGATATGATCATGCCTGTAATCCTAGCTACTCAGGAGGCTGAGATCTGAGAACTGCGGTTCAAAGCCAGCTTGGGTAGGAAACTCTGTGAGACTTCATCTCCAATAAACCACTCAGAAAACTGGAAGTGGCGTTGTGGCTCAAGTGGTACAGTGGTACAGAGCTGAAGAGCTGAGGAATAGTGCCCAGGCCCAGAGTTCAAGCCCCATGACTGACAAAAAAAAAAAAAGCCATCTACAGTATAATCAGGAAATAGATTTGTACTATAACTACTCATAAGTTTAAAATTGTTTAAGCTTTCATTTTTTGAGGGAAAACTAAAATCTAATAGGAGCTTTCTTAAACTGGATTGGGTTTGGACTACTTGGTTTTATATGTAAAGTGTTCAGGTTTTTATGCATTAAGTTGTACAGTCCTAATGTACATAAAGAAATCTAGCAAAAGGGCTGAGACATGGCAAACTCTCAACAAATACTTAGTTTTGTTTTTTTCTTTCCTCCTCTATCAACATCTGTAGTCTCAAATTTATAAGTTAGGTTGAAGGAGTATTAATCATAATGCCAAAGTGAAAAAAGGACTAAAATAATGAAAAAGAATCAAGAATTACAAATAAGAGCTGAAATAAACACTCCTGTTTTCTTATCAGGAACCCATCTTCCTTGGGGTTTTATTCTTAACCACATAAAACAGAAGCACCTGTGAAAATTTATTCTCTGTTACATACTTTTGCAGAGAAAGGAAACACAGTTACTAGTACTGAAATGAACAACAGATTATTAGTAGGTCACAGATCACTGCATTAAAACCTGGAAAATCATGTTTTTGTTTTTCCTGGGAAAGCATGTTCTGTTTTCAAGTAAATAAATGATGTTAGGTCTCCATGAAATACATAACTAATATGCTATAGTTGTTGGCTATGGAAAAGACTTCACAATATACATAATATATGTTTTGTATATATATATATATATATATATATGTCCACATATATATCTTGGCACTATGGTAACAAGGAACTTAAGTACATAAAATTGGCTTTCCAAAAGACTTGGAAAAAATTATATTAAGTGAAGTAAGACAGGCCCAAAGAAACATAGGTCCCATGGTTTCCCTTATTTGCAATAACTAGTATATGTCTGA
>NW_012267299.1:1937981-1954114 GCF_000151885.1 Dipodomys ordii
GATGGGAAGGGGAAACAAAGGAGGAGACAACAATGCTTGATAAGAAATGTACTCATTATCTTGCTCATGTAATTGTAACCCCTCTGTACAGTATTTTCACAATAAAAAAATAAAATAAAATAAATTGGCTTTCCAAGTAAAAAAGTAGAATGTGATCCATCTTAGCAGAATATTTTAAAAATAACTTTGTGAAAGTATGTCTATGTGTTTATCTATAATGATCACAAATTATGTAGAAGTTTGAGAATGTTCTTTTTTTGCTTTTTAGTTCATTCTGAAACATTAGTAAGGTTTCTCTTAATAATACAGAAATGACTTGCTTATGTCTAGAATTTCAGGAAAACTACATAGCAGCCTGGTAGCTTTCATTGCCTCTGGAAAGAAGGGTAGAAATGACTCCAGTGCATACTGCTTGTATCTTTTGAATTTTGGATCATGTACATATATTATATATTCAAAAATAAAGTTTTTAAGTTAGAAAATACTACAGCCAAGTAGACATGAAGCAGAGTCTTGGAAAAACATTGTGAAATTCCAAGGAAAAGGAACCATAAAAAACTTAAAAAAGATTTTAGATATCATAAATGTTTCAGGAATCTCAATGACAAAATTATGTTTCAAAAGTTTGTGTTTTTATATTGAAAACTCTTAATTACAAACATGCACCCTCAGATGTGTTCAACATCACATCTCAACATTAAAGTTCATCAATACATTGACTTATCCATTCAATTGGGTTTTTGTATGTGTGTGTAAAAATCAGAAGAAGGTTTTTCCGTCATGTCTTATTCAGTGAATAAAGTCTTAAATTATCATACTCAGAACGTTTTTTGTTTTATTTTTTTGTCGGTTATGGGGCTTGAACTCTGGGCCCGAGCACTGTCCCTCAGCTCTTCAGCTCAAGGCGAGTGCTCTACCACTTGAGCTACCGCGCCACTTCCCGTCTTCTGAGTGTTTATTGGAGATAAGAGTTTCATGGACTTTCCTTCCCGGGCTGGCTTTGAATGATGATCCTCAGATCTCAGCCTCTTGAGTCGCTAGGATTACAGGCGCCTGGCTCTAAGAACGTTTAAAGGTATTATCTTCAAGACTCAGGATTTCTTGATATCATCAATCAAAGATGATATCTGAATAAACTGGATAGTAAAGCTGCTATTTGTTTTATAAAATGTTAATATATACCATCTGTTATACATAATATATATCATATAATCTGATATATATCATCAAATTATTGGCCTTTATCCCAAGATTTGATTAAGTAGATCTGTACTCAGCATTAGAGATCTAAGGTCATGAATAACAATAAGAACTCTATCCAGTGTCTTAAGGCCTTTAGCTTTCCATGATTATTGCTGATACCTGATCTCCTAGATCACAGTTTCTCAGAAATGAAGAAAAGCACTTTTGAGGATGGCTTAGAAAATTAGGGAGAATGTATTCTACAATGAAGCTTATTTCTGAGACAAAGCAGGATTCTAAAGAGGTAGGGTGTGTTAGGTATGAAACTAAGATTTTGAAAAGGTAATTTGAATTATAGGACCTTGTTTTAAGGAAAGGAATAATCCCAGGATGCCCAGGGGTAGAAAGTTATTACTAAAAATCCTATTTGCTCTTGCTCTTGATTATCACACTATGACTATTTTCTGTTTGACACCTCCTCTATACCTATAACTGTTCCCCCAAGGGACAGGCAAAATAAGGACACTGGAATAAAAGTAGGGGCGTTATTTAGGAGGTGGTAACATAAAGTCATTTTGTTTTTTTTAATAATTGTGTTCTCAAAATTAAAATCCTTTCAAGGACTGCCTCTGAATCTACTATTCATTGGTAGAGATTGTATCTTCCTTAGTTTCTCTGAATAAAAATACTTATTTTATTATCTATTTTTAGAAACAGGTTAAACTAACTAAATTAAGTTTTAGAAAGAAATACGTTTTTATTTTGCATACATTTAAAAAATCACCCAAGGCAATTACAGAAGAGATTCAGAGAATGGAATCATGAGGGATGGGATTATTTCTCAATTTCTCCTAAAATCAACTGTGGTAGGGAAAACAAGAGTGTGGAGAAATAGTTAATCGTAACAGCTAATTTTGAATTTCACCTTAATGGAAAAAAAGACTAAAGCAATGTTTTGTTTTGTTTTCTAGGTAGATTATATTCATTCCACAACTAAGAAATGGGCTACACATACCTGAATGCCAAGGTTGTTGTTGAAGTAGCATAGTTTGTTCTGAAGGTAAAGGCCCTTCCTCAGAAACATACCTTAAAAGTTCCTTTCCAAGATATGTTATCTACACACAGTTAAAAAGCAGAACTTTAGAAAATCATGCATTTTGTAGGAGGTAAATAGACCAATCTCTTAAAAATTACAATGTCAGCAAAGTACTGACTGATACCAATTGTCATACAACAAACCCATGGCCATATCTGGCCCACCCTTCTTCCTTTTTTTCCTTCCTTCCTTCTTTTCTTTCTTTCTTCCTTCCTTCCTTCCTTTTTTTCCTTCTTTCCTTCCTCCCTCCCATTTCCCCTACATTTTCTTTTTTCAAAAAAAATTGAGATATAGTGATATGCAATCATTAACATTGCTGGTTTTTGTGCTACATTATAGTGGAGTTATGACAGGCACAATGCACCTATGAAACCTAAAACATTATTTATTATCTACTCCTTTAAAAAAATATGGTTGGGTTGATCTCTGTTTTATATCATTAATAGTCTCATAGATTCATCTGTTTAACAATCTACTTTTTTTAATGATATTTTTTATTTTATTTTTTTGTCGGCCGTGGGGCTTGAACTCTGGGCCTGGGCGCTGTCCCTCAGCTCTATCAGCTCAAGGCAAGCGCTCTACCACTTGAGCTACAGCGCCACTTCCAGTTTTCTGGTGGTTTATTGGAGATAGGAGTCTCACGGTCTCTCCTGCCCGGGCTGGCTTTGAACCGCGATCCTCAGATCTCAGCCTCCTGAGTAGCTAGGATTACAGGCGTGAGCCTGTAATGATATTTTTTATTCTCTCAGTATCTTACAACAGATTTTTTTGTTTGTCAGTCATGGGGCCTGAACTCTGGGCCTGGGCACTGTCCCTCAGCTCTTCTACGTGAGCCACAGCACCACTTCCATCTTTTTCTACTTATGTGGTATTGAGGAATTGAACCCAGGGCCTCATGCATGCAAGGCAAGCACTCTACCATTGAGCCACCTTCCCAGCTCCTCATCTGTTTAACAATCTATAGTCTAGCACCCTCTAATTTGCAACTTAAAAATTATTATAATAAAATTGACTCATAAAAGTAATGGTATTTTGCAAGAAACCAAATGTTTATCTGATTAGACTACTAACTTTTTAGGTTTCTATATCCATTAAAAATGTGTTATCAGAGATGACAAATACTTGTGCAGGAAAGGGAAGAGCAGAGGCAAGCTGGCAAGTACATGCCAGAAACCAAGATCTTTGGGTTTTCCATCCTTAGGTCTAAGATAACCTAATAATATACCCCCCAGAGGGTTTGTTCACTATAGGCAAAACATCATATCTCAAACTGAACTTCCCTTCCTCTGGGATATCTTCCTACAATCAATAAACTTCAGTAATGATCCTCCTCTATGACAGGAGATCCAGTTTCCTAATTCCTATTCCTGTCACTCTTATCCCATTTAAATGATTTAATGTGCCCCGTTTTCATCAAACCATAGCTTCTTGAGGCATGGCCTATCTTTATTTATTTTTATTCCTTCAGCACTTCATACTGTGCCTAACATTATAGAATAAAAGATTCTTATGTCCCAATCCTTAAACAAAGTCTTACATTTCAAGTCTCAATTTGTGCATCTGAAAGTACCTCCAGTTTATTAAATTATTAAGATGATGCCTAAAAAGCACTTGGCATACCATCTGGTATATCCTCAGTGATCAATAAATGCTCATTAAATTGTTCACAGTGAAGAATGTATGGAGAGTCTTTAAGGTATAGGTACTCTTATGGCTCAATCTGATGACCAAAATCTGATAAAGAAAATGGGACTTGCCTGTCCTGCTCAGGGTGCTAATTCTTCCTCATTTTACTATGGAAGGAAAAGTCACTGAATAATAACCAATAACTAGAAACAATGGATTTTATATCTGTTATGTCCTGATAATGTCCAATGCACATTATACTCATGTAAAGAGCAGGCTAGTATGCACCTTTATCTCATACTTTAAATATGCATCTATCAGTTATTTCTGAGTAATGTGAGATTAATAAGTAAAATATAGTGGCTTACATATGCCACAAGAGGTAATTCAGATATACAAAACACAGGTTTTTAAAAATGTACTTCTTTTTAAGGAAAAACAGCATATCTTTTCTTTGGCAGGGGGAAGCTGGTAATGGGGCTTGAACTTGGGGCCTTTGGCAGGCACTCTATCACTTGAGCCACACTTCTAGCCTTTTATTTTGAGACAGGTCTGGCTTTTGGCATAGGCCTGGACTGCAATCCTTCTATATAAATTTCCTACCAAAGGTAGGAATTCAGGCATGTGCCACCATGCTATTTTTTTCTGTTGAGGGGGATTTTGGTAGCAATAAACATTCTAAGACTAGATAAAGAACAAGGAAGGAAAGGTGCAGTGAGGTGTATAACTATACTCACAGGAATTTTGGCAAAAAGAGTTGTGGGAGAAAGCAAGTAAATACAGAAGAAAGGATACATGTGAGGATAAAAACTACTTCAGAGATCTGCCATGTTTCTTTAAAAAGTTGTCTTATCCTAAAAACAATGTGTATTTGCATTTGAGTATGAGTTAAAGATAAATTCAAGACTAACCTACCTTACTCCAAGCATAATACCAGGTCACGTAAATGTCATCTCCCAGAAGATCCTTGAGCCAGGTCACTGGAGTTAAATAAATCTGACCATTTTCTACCTGAAGTTTACCACTCAATAAAACACTAGCTTTGTGGATAGTCTCCTGAAATAAAAAAAAATAAAAATTAAGAAAAAAATTGCTAAAATGTGTGAACTTCTGCTCCTGACCATGATAAAATAGTATAGACAAGATTTACACCTGACATAACCAACAACTGATGAAAGATATATAAAACAATAGTTTACAAGATGCCAAATATCAGGCCACAAAGTGGCCTCTTTGAAGTGGGAGAACCTACTGTGAAGGGCTCTACATTGCTCCAACTTACTGCCTTGAGAAAATTTCCATATCACAGTACAAGGAAAGAAAATCCACGAAAAGCCTGTGTATTCCTTGAGATAAGTGTTTAAAGACAAAGGAGGTGAGAATTACTAGGACAAAGTACTGAAGAACAGAGAAATAGAAAGAGAGAAAACTTTAGATCTTTGCAAGGTTTTCTTTATTAAAAGGTTTTCCTCTTAATATAAGGAATATAAGGAATATAAAGGAATATAAGGAATATAAAGTTTTTCTTATTCAACTGAGCAGTAGTCTGCATATATGTGTGAGGAAATTGTCCAGGGCTAGACTAAAGAACCACATGAAAGTACTAAAAGTAATTATATCTGGAACTTTCACAGGGCAGGGAACAGGGTTTCTTCTTCATAGCAAGACTAGGAAAAAAAACCCTCAAATCTGATGGGGCATCAGTAGGGTACATGGAAGAATCATGTGTCAGTACTAGAAATAATGGAAATAGTCCCACATTTGACATTGTTCCAGTTCTGTGTAACAAAGCTTAAAAATAAGATCCAAAAGGATCAAACTGTTTCCCAGTAATTTAAGTATATTCCATAACAAATTTCCAGTGTATATATGAAAAAAAAAGTATCCAGCATTTTAAAAGGCAAATTTCAGTGTGAGGGAGCAAATAAAACATAACATGGCTCATGCCTGAAATCCTAGCTACTCAGGAGGTTGAGATCCAGAGGATTATGGCTTGAAACCAAGGCAGGCAGAAAAATCCATAAAATGCTATCTGTAAAGTAACCAGCAAAAAGTAAGGATGGAGGCATGGCTCAATTAGCAGAGAATCAGCTGAGCAATCAAGCTAAGGAAACATGAGGCCCTGAGTTTAAATCCAAATATCAAGGAAAAAAAGGCCTCAAATTCAAATAACATTAAATGTGAATGAATTCAATAACCTCATCAAAAGGTGGATATTGTTAGAATAGATGAAAAGAAGACAAACTCCAACTATATAATATATACAGGAAATATTCAGGTAAGTAAATTAGGGGTAAAAAGATGTAATATATATCATATCAACAGCAATCATGTGAGAATTGGAAAATTATACTGGTATAATAAATAATAGACTGGGCTGGGAAGGTGGCTCAGTGGTAGAGCGCTTGTCTTGCATGTGTGAGGCCCTGGGTTCGATTCCTCAGTACCACATAAACAAAAAGAAAAAAAGCCGGGAGTGGCACGGTGGCTCAAGTAGTAGAGTGCTAGCCTTGAGCTGAAGAGCTGAGGGACAGCGCCCAGGCCCAGAGTTCAGGCCCCACGACTGGACCCCCCAAAAAATAAATAATAGACTATAAAACAAAACTATTACTGGATATAAACAGGGACAAATTTTAATGCTAAGAGGTCAATGAATCAAAAAAGTATAATAATTCTAAACATAGCACTTAAAATACAAAAACTATTTCAGGAGGTAGACATAGGGAAAATTTGAGGCCAACTAAGAAAAATGGATAGTGAACCTCCTTTTCAATAAAAAAATGTGGGTGTGATGGTGTATACTTGTCATCCCAGCTAGATGAGAGGCGCCAAGTAGGAGGGGATCATGATCCAGACCAGCATGGGCAACAAATACAAGATTACGCCTGAAAACTAACAAAAAGGGCTGAGGGCCTACCCCAAGTCAGAGAGTGTCTGCCTAGCAAGTGTACGGTGCTTAGTTCAAAGCTCAAAGAAAGAAAAAGAAAGGCACAAAAAAGAGGCAAAAATAAATACAAGTCATGAAAGAAACAGACAAAAATCAATAGTTGTGCATTTCCGCACCTTCTATTATTAAGGAAGGATATATTTCCTTAAATAGGCAGAAGGTAGAAGGTAAATAAAGAAAGCCAGGATGTCAATATAAGAAACCAGCTAGTCTTAATAGTCATCAATAAAACAAAACTTCTCATAATGGGTATAGTGGTTCATTTCTATAATCACAGCATTGAGGAGGTACAGGCAGGAAGTTTGAGTTTATGGTTAGCCTGGACTAGTTGAAAATCCACAGATGTTTATGATTAAAATGTATCTGGGTGATTTTAGAAGTATGATTCCACTTAATAATATAATGGTAAGTCTGTCCATTCTGGAAGACTATCCAGATCCTATTTCCCTAAATGCTTAAACTGTGTTACAGCAACATTAACTTATTATAAAACTTGCATGATTTTAAATAATAATAGGATACCTGTGTTTTGAATTCCAGAATGTTATTTCCTGGGTTAATTCTTCCTAGTAATATCAAATCTTTTATCTGCATATTTCTCTTTTTAGGAGCTGTGGTATAGTTTAAAGGCTTTTTCGTAGTATGCTGATTGCCAGACCCAGAAGTAGGAGAGATTTGGGTGTTATTTAAATGTGGAACAGCAGAAGATGGCTTTTTAAGATATGTTTTCATCTGATGTGTAGCATCAGTGCCTAGGGCAGCAATCCTTTGCTGTGCCAGGGACTCCGATACCCCTCCAGATAGTTGGTGGGGAGCTGTTTTCCTGTTTCTTCTTTCTGGATTACATTGGGAAGTGTCATAGTTACTGTCAACAGCTGAGGGACAGACATCATTTTGAGAAAGTATGCTTGTGTACTCTGAAATACTTAATGTGCCATATTTTATGGTCGGAGTATACAATCCATGGTCTTTGGCTGTAGCTTCTGTAAGATCATTTTCTTTTTGTGAATATTCTGCAACAGTTTGGGATGGTAATTCAATCTTATCAGTGCCATCCAAATGTCTGGATTTTGTTAAGTCATCTAACATAGAATTATTGACAATTCGTTTAGAATTCATCTCAGTTACAGGAAATTCTTCTTCTCTTACTACCTCTGGGTTTAGACAAGTGTTAGCATTTTGGCTATCATTCCAAGTTTTCAGGGACAATGATGTTTCTTGCATGCTTCTACAGGCAAGGTTGACAGCAGAAAGTGAATCAGATTGGAGATGCACTGAATTTTCCAGACTGGTGAGCTTTTTGTTGTCATTTTTACCAGAGATGTCCGAACTGGATGGCAATGTCCTTAAAGAAAAGGATGTCACATTCTTACAGCTTTGAATTTTCTGTCTTATTATTTTCTGCCTTTTTGCTGCAAGCAAAAGGCTCTTTTGTCTTGTGGCCAAGTTAGCTAGTTGTTCTCTCAGGGCTCCATGCTTAAATGATTCTATAGATACTCTATAGAATGAAAAATAAAAACAAAACAAGGGAAAATATAAATACAATAGGAAATTTTCTATAGCAGTCATTTACGAATTAAAGATACTCTGGCCAGGTGCCAGTAGTTTACACCTGTAATCCTAGTTACTCAAGAGCCTGCGACTTGAGAATTGTGGTTCCAAGCCAGCCCAGGCAGGAAAGTCTGTGAGACTGTTATCTCCAATTAACTACCAAAAAAGGTGAAAGTGGCACTGTATCTCAAGTGAGAGTGCTTGGCTTGAGCAAAAGAGCTTAAGTTCAAGCCGCAGGATCAGCAGCCCCCTCTCCACCCAAAGAGATTCTGCCTCAATTTAAATCAGCTTGAAGTATACAAACGTCTACTTTTTAAATGTATTTCCTTTGAAAAAAGGTTACTATTATTCCAAATAAGAGTTTGCCCTTTTTAAAAATGATGTGATAATGTGCTTATTCAGGTTTATGTTCATTTCATTGTTTCTCTGATGTGCATGAACCCTAAAAATGAAACAAAACTTTGTACTCTAGATACCTGCTAGTCTTTGGTTGAAAACTGGTGGCTAAAGAGGAACATAAATCTTTTTTTATTTTTTTGTGGTACTGGGGCTTGAACGCAGTGCCTTATGCTTGCGAAGTCGGCACTGTACCACTTAAACCACACTCTCTCCCTTTCTGCACTGGTTATTTTGTGGTGGAGTCTTACTTTTTGCCTGAGCTTGTACTTAGATGGAAATCTGCCTATTTTTAGGCTTTCTAATATAGCTGGGATGACAGATATTGTGATCCTCCTAGTTTCAGCCTCCCATGTAGCTAGAAAAACACATACACACCAATTTGCCCAGCTATGGGCTGAGAAGGGGTTTCACATATATTAGTTGAGGTGGCCTCAGGCTTTAATTTTCACCTCAGCCTCCCAAGAAGCTAGGTGAGCCACAGCACCCAGATCAAGATCTCCTTTTTAAAAAAGACCACTACTAAAAAATTATCTTCAAGCCGGCACCAGTGGCTCATGCCTATAATCCTAGCTATTCAGTAGGCTGAGATCTGAGGATCATGGTTCAAAGCCAACCCGGGTAGGAAAGTCTGTGAGACTCTTATCTCCAATAAACCACTAGGAAAAAATGCAAATGGTGCTGTGGCTCAAGTAGTACAATGCTCGTCTTGAGTTGAAGAGCACAAGGACAGTGTCCAAGCCCAGCGTTCAAGCCCCATGACTGACAAAAAAAATTATCTTCTAGTAGTTGTACAAAGGAGGTGCCATTCAACAAAGCAATTTATGAATACAATGTGTCTTGAATAATAAGATCACTGATTTTTAAGCAGAGTTGTCTTACCTGCTTAAATTGGAATGACATAATAGGAAGTAAAACTTAGGAGTAAGTTCTACCTAGGTTCCCTTAATAATACAAGCACTAGATTGTTTTATAAATAATCATACCTCAACTAGACCTGGGAAATGTTAGTCTATTAAGTAAATTACTTATGATCTTACTTTGAATCTGAACCTTAGGTAATTACTTTAATTGTACTTTGAATCTGTTCCTAGATACTTCCAAGTTGAGGGGAACTACCCAGACAAGAATCATCCTGTGCATTTTCTCCAAGCCAAATTTCTCAGATTCTTGATGACTAAAGAAGAAGAAATGATCTTCAAGATATTAAATATTTTGTTTCCACAAGTTCCCAAACTGTTTCAGCTCCAGGATCCATTTATATTCTTAGAAATTATTGAGAAACTGAGAGGACTTTTATTTATGTATAGATTATAGCTGTCATTTGTAATTTACTGATTCATAAATTAAACCTAAGAAAGTTGCCAGGTGCCAGTGGCTCTTGCCTGTAATTCTAGCTACTCAGAAGGCTGAGATCTAAGAACTGTGGTTCAAAGCCAACCTGGAGAAAAGTCCCCATGAGCCTCTTATCTTCAATTAACCACAGAGAGACTGGAAGTGTGGCTCAAAGTGGTAAAGCGTTTAAGCAAAAGATCTCAGGACAATGCCCAGGCCCTAAGTTCAAGGCCCACAACTAACACAACAACAAAAAAGCTAAGAAAGTTATAGAGTCATTTTGGTGGTAAAGATGTCTGAATTCAAGGCTTTGCAAAGCAGTTGCCTGTTCTATCTACCATCTGAGACAAGCCCCTGGCCCACCTTTTTGCTTTTATTATCTTTCAAATAGGATCTCACATAAGACCCAGGTTAGTCTGGATTATGGTCCTATTTATGATTCCCATATAGCTGGGATAACAAGCATGTGCCACCATGCTCAGCTTTTTTGGCTGAGATAGGGTCTTTTGCCCAGGCTGGCCTCTAATCATGATCCTTCTGATTTCAACTGAATAGCTAGGATTACAGGCGTGAGTTACTGCACCCAACCTAAGAGTTTTAAAACACAAGTATACATAAGTAAATCAGGTGGTATCTGAAAAATTCTACTATGTACTTATTATTATAAAATAATTTCAACTTCAAAGACCCCAAGAATGGCTTCAAGTACCTGCAAGATTATACTTAAGAGCTTCTGTTTTAAGGGAAAATGATAGTATATAGATATTTTGCTATTCATATCAAAACACAGAGTTGTTGGTCCTGCACTCCCAGTAGGCTTTATGTTAAAGGTACTAGTATATATAAGTGGAAAAGCAGCAAGAAGAAGAAATCAGATCAGTGGAGATGAGGTGAGATGGCAGATTGTAAATGTGACTCCATGACTGAGAAAAAACAAGTACAAAGAAGACACTATATTTTAAAGAGAAAGGAAGAACACTGGAAATTGCAAACAAATTTGAAAACAACACAGAAACAAAGCAAAAATGGAAAAACAAAGTAATCACAAGTCCTATCCCCAGCTCCCCAGGAGTGAGCGGACCTGAAGACACAGCAACAAGGTAAGCCAGATAACCTTAGAGACAACTTTAATTCTAGATGTAGCATTAAGTCCACATTACCTGCAAGACTTAAACACAGTTCAGGATTTTGTAAGACTTACTACTCCATTGTAGAAGGCTAGCTTTGCCCCTTCTCCCCTTTTTTCCCCCCAAAAAAAAGACATTTTGTTAGTCTTTAGATTGCTCTAGCAAGATAGCATTTTGGGATGGAGACCTAAGACCAAACTACTCTGGGACATTGTGAAAAACAGCAATAAACAAGGCTCAGGTATGATCCTGCTGTAAGAAACAATGGAGACTTCAGGCAGCGAAGGGAATAATGGGTAGAGACTTTGCCCTCCTTTGTTAGGAGCAAATCTTACTGCCTGAGAATAATGGCAGAAACAAAGAACTGAGTTCATGGTTGGTATAGTAATTGGCTTTCAGGACTGGCTTCCTGGTTACATGTGGCTTACAAGTGTGTTGGAAAGTCCTAAGTCCAGCCTTTCCTCTCAATTATGTGACTTCTGCAACCTACCCCCCTACTGGGAAAGTGAATTGCTGGTCAGCCTCTGAAAATATTAGGACCAGTATGTTGGTGAGGGTTTGCTGTTACCAGGCAGGACTGAGAACCCTGAGTCTAAGCTCTTTGAATCATATGATAGTCATAGCTTTCTCCTCCAGAAGGGAATGTGAATTGCTGGGCAGCGTATGAAAACACTAAGAGCTGCCTCTGGGAACAGCTTCCCAGCAAGGGTCTGTTGCCAGGAAGGACTCAAAACCTTAGGCCAATGCTCTTTGAACAATATTAGTTCCACAGCCTTTTCTCCATGAAGAGAGGTAAACTGGGCAGGGTCTGAAAGCACTGAGACCAGTAGGAAAAGTGACTCAATTCTTCAGTTTTTCCCCCTGCCAGAACAGAAGTCAGTGTTTGCCTCCCATATTCTCTGCCATATTTGGGGGACACACTTGAGTTTGGGAGCTTGCCACCCCTGGAAATACAAACTGAGAAGTTTGTGGAGCAAATGTGAACCTGCTTGGTCTGCAGCCAGTAAATTACCCTGTTTCCAACAATGGTTACCAGCATAGAAAGAAGTGAAAGCATCCAACAGCAAGCAACCAACCTTCTAACAGATTCCAGCCAGTTTAACTCAATTTGAACAGGGCTGAGGTTCAGGGCTGGTATCCTGAAATATGAGGGCAATGATTGGCTGCTGAGCATATATTCAGCTGATAGTAAGAAATGTTACTGCAGACTGTGCACCACACTGTCCATCATGAACACTATGAATACTTCAAGTGAAGAATTAGAGGTGGTTACAATCTCTAAGCAACCACTTAGCACCAGATGTGAAAATTCAAATATAGAAATAGGAAACAAGAAATATGAAAAAACAAGGCAATGGCTGGGAATGTGGCTTAGTGGTAGAGTGCTTACCTAGCATGCATGAAGCCCTGGGTTCGATTCCTCAGTACTGCATAAACAGAAAAAAACCCAGAAGTGGCACTGTGGCTCCAGTAGTAGAGTGCTAGCCTTGAGCAAAATAAGCTCAGAGACAGTACCCAGGCCCTGAGTTCAAGCCCCAGGACTGGAAAAAAGAAAAACAAAAAAGAAAAAAGGCAATATGACCTCTCTAAAACTCAACAACTCCTTAGCAACAAACAACAATATTGAAGAAGGTAAAATCTTTTTTCTTTTTCTTTTTTTTTTTTGTCGGTTGTGGGGCCTGAGCTCTGGGCCTGGGTGCTGACCCTAAGCTCTTCAGCTCAAGGCTAGCAATCTACCACTTGAGCCACAGCACCACTTTCTGGCCTTTTCTGCTTATGTGGTGCTGAGAAATAGAACCCAGGGCCTCATGAATGCAAGGCAAGCACTTACCACTGAGTCACCTTCCCAGCCTCATAGGCAAAATCTTAAATAAGTAACAAATTGATTATTATAAAAATGGCAAGAAAAATTCAAGAATACATACAACTTGAGTGAATACTAATAGACCACAAGACAACACAGGACATGGGGAATTCAATAAAGAAAATTAAACTTATGGAATAAAAAGATCAGTTAAGGCAAATAAAAATCTCAAGCTGTACATGAAGGCTTACAATTACAATCTTAGTGTTAAAAGAAGGCATAGACAAGAGGACTGTAAACTAAAGCTAATACCAGGACTAAGTATAAGATTTTATTTAAAAAATAATCAAAGCCAGGGGCTGCAAGTGTGGCTTAGTAGGTAGAGGGCTAGCTAATGAGCAAAAGTGGCAGGTACAAGTTCAAGTCCCAGTCTTGGACCTAAAAATAAGAAAAGAAAAAAAAAGCCAAAAGAGGCAGTGGGAAGAGTCTGAGGACATAGGTCAAGTGGTAAACCCACATACCTGACAAGTGTGATGTCCTAAGTTCAAACCCTAGTACCAACCTCTACCAAAAAAAAAAAAAAAAAGCACCTCAGTTAAAAGCCTCTTTAGTAGACTGGATCAAGTTGAGGATATACTATTGGGGATTAAAGAAAGATGTTTTAGAACATTCAGACATCCAGATAAGGAAAAAAAATCAAGAAGATCCTGTAAACCACCTCTAAAAGACCAAACCTATGAACTATGAACATAAAACCAAAGGCTTGAAAACATATTCAGTAAGTTAGTAGCAGAAAATATTCCAAATTTGAAAAAGAGATGATCATGCAGGTCTAGGAGGCTTTTTAAGACTTTAAACATATGAGATAGTAATCTTCCCAAAGCATATTATTGTTAAAGCATAGGGAATATAGAACAAGGAAAGAATATCAAATATTGCAAAGGAGGAGCACCAAATTACATACCAAGGCAAACCATCAAAAGAATAGCAGATTTCGGGGTTTGGAAGGTGGCTCAGTGGTAGAGTGCTTGCCTTGCATGCCTGAGGCCCTGGGTTCAATTCCTCAGCACCACATAAGCAAAAAAGAAAAAAGCCCATGGTGCTGTGGCTCAAGTGGTAGAGCGCTAGCCTTGAGCTGAAGAGCTGAGGGACAGCGCCCAGGCCCAGAGTTCAGGCCCCACGACCAGACCCCCCCCCAAAAAAAAGAATAGCAGATTTCTCAACAGAACCTATAAAAGGAAGGAGAGCATGGAATGTTGTATTCAAGTCCTGAAAGAAAACAATTGCCTTTTTATATAGTTATAGTCAGCAAACTTATCTTTCATAACTACAGGAGAAATTAACACTTTCCATAGAAAAAAAACCCAAAAGTTCATGACCACTAAACAGCATTGTAGAAGATATCTCAAATGATGCTACACACAGAAGATAAACACAACCATGAAAATATGGGAAGGAATAAGTCACCAGATGAGTGAGCAAATAATGAATAGGGAAGAATCAAATACTACAAAAATAATAAAATGAATTACAATATAACTTTCAATAATAACTCTGACAGTTAATAGTCTTTCTATCCAATCAAAACACATAGACTGGCCACTGGATTAAACCAGACCCTATCATGAGCTGGCAAAGACAAACAGATACTTAAGGTGAAAGGTAAGAATAAACTTTTCCAAGCAAATAGAACCTCAAGGTAATAGTAGGAGCAGCTATACTCATATCTAACAAATCAGACTTCATATTAAAAATTTCAGGAAAAAGGTCATTACATAGACAAAAGGAACAGAATATAACAACTATAAACATACACAACAAACACGGGCACACTCAATTTTTTAAGGAAAGAAAACAATAATAGACATGAAAGTTGAGATATATCTATACCAATAGTAGTTTAATGTTAATACTACACTCTCAACAACAGATAGGTCATTAAAACAAAAAAATCAACAAAGAAAGTTCAGAATTAAATTACATTCTAAATCAAATGGGCTTATGAGAAATCTACAGAACAATTCAGCCATCAGCAGCAGAATGCATATTCTTCTCAGCTGCTCATGGTACTTTCTCTAAAACAGACATAAAGCAAATCTTAACAAACTTAAGAAACTTGAAGTAACTTTGTATATTACAGCAGACCAAAATGGAATAAAATAGAAATCAATATCAAGAGAAATGATTAGCAGTCATAGAAGAAATGGGGAAGGGGGTATAAATTAAAAATTCCTATAATTTAATGGGAAAAAGGCTTAACATACCAGAACAATTGGTATCCAGCACAAGCAATACTAAAACAAAAGTTTAGCTGGGTTCCAGTGGCTCATGCCTATAATCCTAGCTGCTCAGGAGGCTGCTATCTGAGGATCACAGTTTGAAGCCTGCCTGGGCAGAAAAGTCCTTGAGACCCTTAATTTCAATGAACTACCAAAAACAAAACAAAAAAGAGCTGGATATGAAGCTGTGGCTTAAAGGTTACAATGTTAGCTCAGTAACAGTGTCCAGGTCCTGTGTTCAAGCACTAAGACAGACACATACATAAAAATAGTTTTTGGCTTTTATGTCTTACATTTAAAAAAATCAGAAAAATCTCAAATAAGTAACATAGTGATACACTTTAGATTCTTATTAGAATATGAACAAGCCAAACTCCAAATCAGCAGATACAAAGAAATAATGAGATCAAGGCAGAAATCAATGAAATTCACTAAAATAACAATACAAAGAATCAATTCAACAATTATTTGTTCTTTGAAAGGATAAACAAGATCAATAAACCTTTAATCAATCAAAAGAAATAGGAAAAGTCCCAAATTAACAAAATTAGAAATGAGAAATAGAAGGTTAGGATATGGCTCAATACTATTTGTCTAACAAGTATGACTCTGAGTATCAAAAAAGAAAAGAAAAAAATGAAATGAGAAATGGAATATCCCAATAAATATCAATAAACTTTAGAAGATAATTGGGGAATACTTTGAAATCAAATATTCTAATACACTAGAAAATCTAAAAGAAATGCATAAATTCTTAGATACATGTGACATACTAAAATCAAGCCAACAA
>NW_012267299.1:1954914-1956219 GCF_000151885.1 Dipodomys ordii
AAACAAACAAACAAACAAAAACATTTACTAAACCAAACTCAAAAACATAAACATTTCATATGCCATGATTAGACTGTTTTCATTCTAAGGATTCAAGGATGGCTTAACAGATACAAATTTTTACCTGATATACAGCACATAAACAGTACCAACGATAAATAACACATGACCTTCTCAACAGATGCAGACAAAGCCATTGACAAAATTGACCATCCCTTCTTGATAAAAGCCTTGAAGAAGAGGAATGTGCATCAACATAATAAAGACTATATATGACAAATCTATTTCTAAAATAATTTTAAACAAGGAAAAACTGAAACCATTTTCACTGAAGCACTATATAGAGTGCTTTAGAATCTTAGCCAGAATAATAATGTAATAGAGAGAAATAATTAAATACCTAGAAATAAACCTAATCAAGGTGAAAAACTCTTACAATGAAAATGATAAAAATTTAAAGAAACTGAAGAAAGCACAGTAACATGGAACGACCTTCTAATATTGTGAAAGTGACTATAATACAGAAAATAGTTTACAGATTCAATGCAATCACCATCAAAATACCAATAATATTTTTCAGAGATAAAAAAATCAATCCTGAAATTCATATAGAAGCACAACAGACCTTGAAAAGCCAAAGCAATTTTGGGCAAAAACACAGTAATACTAGAGGAATAATATTTGACTCCAAATTATCCTATACCACTGTACTAACCAAAATACATGCTACTGGCACAAAGGCAAACATAGACTCATGGAATACAGAGCCCAGAATTAAACCTACATGATTACAGTATTTTGATCATCAACCAAGGGGACAAAACTGTGTTTTGAAAACAAAAGCCTCTTCAACAACTGTTATAAGGAAATTGAATATCCAAATGCAGACTTAAACTAGACCCCTTTCACTCTACACAAAAATCAATTCAAAATGAATTGAAGATCTTAATGTAAGAACTAAAACTTGGAAATGACTACAGTAAAAAATAGGGAAAATATGTGAAGATATAGGCACAAGCAAAAACTTTCCAAATAGGACTCCAATTGCTCAGGAAATAAAGGCAAGGACTGACAAATGGGATTGTATCAAATTGAAAGCTTCTGAACAGCAAAGGAAACAACTCTCAGAATAAAAAGAAAACCTCCAGAATGGGAGAAAATATTTGCCAGCTATTCATTGAATGATTCATTGGATTAATATCCAGAACACATAAAGAGCACCAAAAATTAAACACCAAAAAATAAGTAATCCAAAATAAATGGGCAAATGAATTAAACAAATGGGCCTCAAAAGAAGTCCAAGTT
>NW_012267299.1:1956269-1958717 GCF_000151885.1 Dipodomys ordii
ACAAAGGCAAACATAGACTCATGGAATACAGAGCCCAGAATTAAACCTACATGATTACAGTATTTTGATCATCAACCAAGGGGACAAAACTGTGTTTTGAAAACAAAAGCCTCTTCAACAACTGTTATAAGGAAATTGAATATCCAAATGCAGACTTAAACTAGACCCCTTTCACTCTACACAAAAAATCAATTCAAAATGAATTGAAGATCTTAATGTAAGAACTAAAACTTGGAAATGACTACAGTAAAAAATAGGGAAAATATGTGAAGATATAGGCACAAGCAAAAACTTTCCAAATAGGACTCCAATTGCTCAGGAAATAAAGGCAAGGACTGACAAATGGGATTGTATCAAATTGAAAGCTTCTGAACAGCAAAGGAAACAACTCTCAGAATAAAAAGAAAACCTCCAGAATGGGAGAAAATATTTGCCAGCTATTCATTGAATGATTCATTGGATTAATATCCAGAACACATAAAGAGCACCAAAAATTAAACACCAAAAAATAAGTAATCCAAAATAAATGGGCAAATGAATTAAACAAATGGGCCTCAAAAGAAGTCCAAGTTCAAAAAAAAAAAAGAAGTCCAAGTTCATTTGGTCAGTTAATGCATAAAGAAATATTTGTTTAATTCATAGATGATAATGAGATTTTATCTTACTCCTATCACCCAGAAAACAAAAACCAAGAACTATTGGTGACTGTGTGAGGAAAAAAAGAAACCTTTACACATTTTTGGTAGAAATATAAACTTTAGCCCCTATGGAAATAGTATAGAAGTTTTCAAGAAACTAAAAAAAGAACTACTATATAATTTACTATACTACATCTGGGCATATAGCTGGAGAAATACAACAGTCAGCATACAGTAGAGATACCTTTACACTGTGTATACAGCAGCATTATTCACATAAACCAAACTACAGTATCAGCCTAGGTGCCCAATAATAGATGAATATAGAAATATACACAATATACACAATAAAGTATTTTAGCCATTAGGAAATATGCAATTATGTCATTTGCAGAAAAATGGGGAGAACTTGAGACCATCAAATTAAGCAAAATAAGCCAGCTAAAAACGGCCAATATTTCATGTTCTCTCTCCTATATGGAATCTAGACAAAAAAAAAAAGAGGAGGAAGAAGTTAATATTAGTACAAAACAATGACAGCTTAGAGAGTGAATCCCATGGGAGAGAAGAGGGAAAAGAACAAGGTAATGGGAGTGATTTTATAATCAAAGTACTCTATGCATGGATGAAAATAATATAATGAAGCTTGTCAAAAATTGGTTTAAGCTGGGCACTGGTGGCTCACTCCTGCAATCCTAGCTACTGAGGAGACTGAGAACTGAGTATCACAATTTTAAGCCAGCCTGGGCAGAAAAGTCCCTATGACACTCATCTCCAATTAACCACTCAAAAACCAGAAGCAAAAGAGCTCAGAGCCAGTGCCTAGGCCCTGAATACAAGCCCCATAGTAGACAACAAAAATTGGTTTAAAACAGGGCTGGGAAGGTAGCTCAGTGGTAGAGTGCTTGCCTTACATGAGGTCCTGGATTTGATTCCTCAGTACCACATAAGCAGAAAAAGCCTAAAGTCGTGCTGTGGCTCAAGTGGTAGAATGCAGCCTTGACCTGAAGAGCTGAGGGACAGCACCCAGGCCCAGAGGTTAGGCACCACAACCGACAAAAAAACCAAACAGATGAGGGGAGACGAGAAATAATAATAGAGGAGAATTCAAAGTATACTTTATTGATGTATGAGAATGTCACCGTGAAATCCCTTTGTACAATTAAGAATTTTAAAATCATATTAGCAAATAACTTGCAATATAATATGCACAAAGTTGGGTAAAGAAGAAAGAAAACTAATAATGTCACATTTAAAACTATGAAACAAGGAATTTAGACAAAAAAAAACAAAGACGTTCTCTATGGTTTACTTATAACAAGAAACAAAATCCTTTGATTTTTGTACCGTGCATCCTGTATATACATTTATCTAACTTGGGAGAGGAAGGGAATAACAAAAGGCTGAAACAAGGACACAGGATGACCCATTGCAACAATGAAACTTATAAGACACTATCTTGGAAATGAACTTTACAACTTCATGGGGGGAGAGGAGTGGGGTAGGTGGGGGAGGTAAGGGATAGTAGGGGAAAAAAGGAGGGGATAACATTTCTCAACAAAAAATGCACTCATTACTTTACTCATGTAACTATAAGCCCTCTGTACATCATTTTTACAATAAAACAAAATAAAAAATTGTTATGAGGATATTTTATCTCTATATTAATATGGATTGCACACCTAAAACTCCAGTTGATTGAGATATTTCATAAATTACAGGAATACTGGCTAGCCACAGGACAAAAAGGAAAACTGAGGAAGCTATAAAATCCTCTAAATATATCCTCTAGACAATTATTATCTGTAGG
>NW_012267299.1:1959877-1962716 GCF_000151885.1 Dipodomys ordii
TGATGACAGGCCTCAACCCTACCCACAACCTAGCTACATCACAGCAACTCCAAGTTAGAGTAATACTCAAAGCAGATCACCCTCCCACTCAACTAGCCTGGGAGGAGGGTCATAAAGTCCCTGGTAAGGCAGAGCTTCTTTCTGCCTGCTCAAACAAACTGATGTAAGAAACCAATCAAGCCAAAGGAAAACCAAACACCACAAGCAAACCAGAGACTCCACCGAGAGACTGGTTATGGACACGGGAGACACAAGATTCCCCCTAACCCCCCAAAAAAAACAAAGAACTCTTTTTTTCTAGCTAATTTAAATTTTTAAAAAATGGTTTTCTATTTTTTTCATCATTTTTAAGTGTGTATGTTTATTTTTCTAATTCTCTTTTTACTCTTTTCCCTTTGGTCCTTTTTGTTTTCTTGTTATTTTTTGCATTACTTAATTACTGTTCTGTTCATCCCCAGATATATACCTGTCTTCTATTATTAGACCTTATCCTTCATTGTGTACATACTTAATTAAGATATACATTACTCAATTCCAAACTCTCAGCCTTAACTCCTTTAATTGTATTATTTCTTTATACTTACATAATTTTTAGTGTTTCATTTTTACATTTTTTTATTTTTCTTTATTCCTTTTTTCTTAATCTCTCTTCCCCTTTCCTTCTATCTTTTTCCTCTCTCTGAATTTAGGTCTTGGTTATATTCCCTCTCTGACTTTCCCTTCCCATATTTCTCTAATCTTATGTTTTCACAATTCTCTCTAAATCTATTAATTTCTGGTCAGCTTACCCCTTTTTTGATTTTCTTAGTCCATTGATCCATAGTTGTTTGTTGTTGAAAAAGATTGTATCTGTACTCATTTTGACTGCGTCAAACAATCTGTGCAACGACAGGGCTCTGGTTGATGCTTGCAGTGTTCTGGCTCGGAATTGGTTTTACTTTCATAACCAAATGGGCAGAACAAGCAGGAGAAACACAAGAAAAATGGCAAGTCCAGGTTTCTCAACTCCTACTCATGATAATCAGGCAGCAGAGCAGTTAATGAATAATCCAGAGGAGAGTTCCCAAAATACTCTACTAACACTATTGGTAAACATTCTGAATGAAAAGATTGAAAGCCTGCAAAGGTCTTTGTGTGAGCATTACAGGGAAATGTGTGAGTGTGATGAGGCTAACAAAGATTAATACAGGAATTGTGTGAATGGGATGAGAATAAACAAAGACTAATAGAGGCATTCATGGAATGCACAAACAGAAAGCTAGAGGAATCCATGGAGGCCACAAAGGGAATGCTAAATGAAGCCCAACAGAAGGAAAGGGAGTCCAATGAAACTATAACCAATCAATTAAGGGATTGGAGAATGAACACTGAAAATCAAATTAAGGAGATAAAGAAGTCCATACAAGATCTAAAACAAAGCTGCAACAAAAAATCTGAAGCCATCAATTCTGACCAATCAGAAGGAAAGGAAATGAAAAACAAAGTAGAAAGTCTTGATAGTAGGTAAGACTATGCAGAAGATCAAATCTCTGAGATTGAAGACAGCCTAGATATTGTAGAGAAAAAACAGACAATTATTCAAGACAAATCCAAGAAATATGATAGATGATAGATCTATTCAATATTTAGAAGATATCATCAGAAGGTTTAATTTAAGACTAATGGATGTAAAGGAGGGTCTAGAGACAGTCCTAACTCTCAATATTAATGACTTAACTCTCCAATTAAACAACACAGATTGTCTAATTGGATCAAAAAGCAATATCTGTGCCTTCAAGAGACATACCTTGAGCCAGGTGCCAGTGGCACATGCCTATAATCCTAGCTACTCAGGAGGTTGAGATCTGAGGATCACCATTCAAAGCCAGCCAGGGCAGGAAAGTCCGTGAGACTCTTATCTCCAATAAACCACCAGAAAACTGGAAGTGACATGGCAGCTCAAGTGGTAGAACACTCGCCTTGAGCTGAAGAGTTGAGGGATAGCACCCAGGCCCAGAGATCAAGCCCCATGACTGACCAAAAAAAAAAAAAAAAAAAGTTCTGGTTCTCAGGATAAAGTTGAGACTCTTCATGAATTCCTCAAACTCCAAAAATCAATTATGGTTTACAAAACAAACAAGAGATACACCTTGCCCACAACAACAAACATTCTGAAAGTGAAAGGCTGGAATAAACTCTACCAAGCAAATGGTCCCCATAAATAGGTGGGAGTTGCAATCCTAATATCAGATAAAATAGACTCAAATTGAAATTAGTGAGAAGAGATAAGGAAGGTCATTACATACTAATTAAGGGAGCTCTTCTTCAGGAGGATATTACAATTCTATATGTCTATTCACCAAACAACGGAGCACCCAAATTTATCCAAGAAACACTATTTTCCCTAACATCACACATAGATCCAAAGACATTAATTGTTGAGGACTTTAACACGCACCTGTGGATAGAACAACCCTGCAAAAACTCAACAGAGAAACCTCAGATCTAAACATCTGCATAGACCAAATAGACTTAACACACATCTACCAAATATTTCACCCAGTAGCATCAGAATACACGTTCTTCTCAGCAGCACATGGAACATTCTCCAAAATAGACCACATTTTAGGTCACAAAGCAAATTTGACCAAATTCAGAAATATTAAAAATATGCCCTGCATTCTCTCAGGACACAAGGGAATAAAATTAGAATTCAATACCAATGTCATCAAAGAAAATCCTGTAACACATGGAGGCTGAACAACACTGTTGAACCACCAATGGAACATGGAGAGATTAGACAGGAAATTCAAATGTTCATGATACTTAACAAAAATGAACACACAAATTACCAGCTCCT
>NW_012267299.1:1963964-1965997 GCF_000151885.1 Dipodomys ordii
TAAATTCAGGAACAAGACAAGGTTTTGCACTCTCTTCCTTTCTCTTCCATTTAGTATTAGAGTGACTAGCTAGAGCAATAAGACAAGATGAAAACATAAAGGGGATCCAAATAGGGAAATATGAAGTAAAACTCTCCCTCTTTGCAGATGACATGATCTTATATTTATTTATTTATTTATTTTTTGGGTCCGGTCATGGGCTACTTCCGGCTTTTTTTTCCTTTTTGCTTATGTGGTGCTGAGGAATTGAACCCAGGGCCTCATGCATGCAAGCAAGCGCTCTACCACTGAGCAACCTTCCCAGCCCCATGATCTTATATTTAAAGAACCCCATGGACTCTACTCCCAAGTTACTCAAGCTGATTAGAAACTTTGGCAATGTAGCAGGGTATAAAATTAACCCTTAAAAATCAATGGTCTTTTTGTATGCCAGCAATGAAAAGAGTGCAGCTGAAATCAGGAAAGCAACTCCTTTTGTAATAGCCCCACAAAAAATAAAATACCTAAGAGTTAACTAAAGACGTGAAGGACCTCTATGATAAAAGCTTTAAAAGCCTGAAAAAGGAAATTAAAGCAGAACTAAGGAAGTGGAAAAACCTCCCAGGCTCCTGGATTTGGAGGATTAACATTGTGAAAATGGCAATACTGCCAAAGGCTATCTACAAATTCGATGTGATACCTATCAATATCCCAACCTCATTCTTCAGTTAAATAGAAGAATCAGCCTCAAATTTCATGTGGAACAATAAAAGACCCTGAATAGCAAAAACAATCCTTAGCAGAAAGAATATTGCTAGAGGAATATTAATACCAAATTTCAAACTTTACTACCAAGGCATAGTAATCAAAACAGCTTGGTACTGGCACAAGAACAGATCTGAGGACCAGTGGAATAGAACTAAAGACCCAGAAATGAACCCACACATCTATAGCCACCTAAACTTCAATAAGGGAGCTAAAAATTAGAATGGAAGAAAGACAGCCTCTTCAGTAATAAATGATGTTGGCAAAATTGGTTAAACACCTGTAGAAAACTAAAGCTAGATCCTTATATATCATCCTGCACCAGAATCATCTCCAAATGGATCACAGACCTCAAAGTCAAAGCAGACACCCTGAAAACATTACAGAAAGGAATAGGAGAAACTCTAGGGCTCCTTAGCATGGTGCGAAATTTTCTTGATGAAGACCCAGAAACACAATAATCAAAGAAAGCCTGGACAAATGCGATTGCATGAAACTGCAGTTTGTGCATGGCAAAGGACATAGCTAGCAAGATCAATAGAAAGCCCACAGATTGGGAGAAGACCTTCACTAGCCATATAATGGACAATGGTCTCATATCTAAACTATACTTAGAACTCAAAAAATTAACCCCCCCAACAACAAATCCTCATAGAAACAACCACCCATTAATAAGTGGGCTAAAGACTTAAAGAGAGACTTCACTGAAGAGGAAATAAGAATGGCCAATAGACACATGAAGAAATGCTCAACTTCTCTAGCCATGAAAGAAATACAAATCAAAACCATATTGACATTCCACCTCACCCCAGATAGAATGGCTATAATCAAGAAATCTAGTAACAACAGATGCTGGAGGGGATGTGGCCAAAGGGAATCCTATTGCATTGTTGGTGGGAGTGTAAACTTGTTCAATCACTCTGGAAAGAAGTATGGAGGTTTCTCAAATGACCACACAAAGCGGTTCCCCTATAACCCAGCAATCCCACTTCTGTGCATTTACCCAAATGATCACAAACAAGGCCATACTAAAGCTACCAGCACAACTATGTTTTTTTGCAGCATAATTCACCATAGCTAAGCTATGGAACCAACCCAGATGTTTCCCAATAGATGAATGGATCAAGAAAATGTGGTATATATACAATGGAATTCTATGCTTCCATCAGAAAGAACAACTCTGCCCCATTTGTTAGGAAATAGGAAGACTTGGATAAAATCATATTAAATGAAGTAAGCCAGACTCAGAGAAATATAGGTCCCATGGTTTCCCTTATTTGCAATAATTA
>NW_012267299.1:1967222-2011181 GCF_000151885.1 Dipodomys ordii
AAAAAAAACCACAACAGCCAGGAGCCAGTGGCTCACGCCTGTAATCCTAGCTACTCAGGAGGCTGAGATCTGAGGATCACTATTCAAAGCCAGCCAGGAAAGTCCGTGAGACTCTTACCTCCAATAAACCACCAGAAAGCCAGAAGTGGCACTGTGGCTCAAGTGGTAGAGCACTAGCCTTGAGCTAAAAAACTGAGGGACAGAGCTCAGGCCCAGAGTTCATGCCCAACTACACACACACACACACACACAACAACAATAACAACAACAACAACAACACATCATTACCTACAGAGTTCATGCTCAACTACACACACACACACACACACACACACACAACAACAACAACAACAACACATCATTACCTACATATTTTCCCAATATTAATGGCATAGATAGCTAAGTCAAAGTTCATCTATTATGTTCTAGCCTGTATGACAAACAGGCTACAACATTGTACTAAGAAAGCACAGACCAGTCTAAATTCTAATTCTGCTATATCACTGACTAAATTCTAGGATCCTGGATTAGTATGTTATCTTTATCTACCCTTCCCTTCCTTATGCTTTTGGTCATATCATCATTCACCAGTAGTAGCTTATCTGTAATCATGGTATTGAATACCTCAAGTTATTCAATACAAAGGCACTTTTTTATTTGGTCATGGTGCTTGAACTCTGGGCCTGGGCACTGTCCCTCAGCTCTTCAGCTCAAGGCTAGCACTCTACCACTTGAGCCGCAGTGCCACTTCTGGCTTTTTCTGCTTATGTGGGGCTGAGGAATCGAATCCAGGGCCTCATGCATGCAAGGCAAGCACTCTACCACTCAGCCACCTTCCCAGCCCTATAGAGGCACTTTCAAACAAGTGCACAAACTACTTATTCATGTTATCGCTCCTAATTTGACACTTTAAATATTTTCATATAAAAAGGTATTTTTCAGCCATTGTGGGATTTTAATACACACCTTAAGGTGTTGAGGCAATATCAACACTGTACTTATGAAATAATCATACCTGAATATAAGTACATGTTTACCTGCATCATCTGAGTTTCTTATCTCAAACTCTAGTAAGTTTTCTTGTTTTTCTTCTATATCTTGTAGAATATCAGAAATGGTGTGATGCTGTCAGGATAGAACATTAGAAACTTTATTGTGAGAGGGTTGATCTCTGACATGGTACTGACACACAGTAAATCACTGTTGCTAAAGTGTTTATTTTTCTCCTTATGTTCAAAATGTATTCATGTTTTATGAAACCAAGTTTCTTGTTAATATGTTGCAGACTTAAAAAAAAGAGTAAACTTAAATATATCTTGATTTATGTAGCAGATTTCCAGGAAAATAGAATAAAAGTAGCAACCACATAAGGCATCAGAATTTCTTACTTCTGTTAAAATTATATACAAGAGAAAAAATCCAGTACATAATACTCAAGACATATAAGCAAGTATATCTTAAGGCTTTATGAATATTATTGTATACTATTTAAGTCTCACACATGATTTTAGAAATTCAAAACACTAATCTTTCAAAAACTTATAAAACTTACAAGAGAGTTTAATTCTACCTCTTGTCAGTACCACTGTTTATCCTGGGATGCCTTTAATTCCCTCTGCTCAGACCCCTTGCTTTCTTATGAGAGAATCAAGGAGTGATCCTCAGAACCAAATCTGGTGGAGATCTTAGCCTACCTCTTCCTAGCTGGGTGACTCTGCCAAGTTACTTGCCCTCTTTGCAGCTAAACAGATATATATGTGTGTATATAAATATATATATAACATTATACATTATGTGAAAATCACATTTAGATGATGCAATATATTACATAAATTACATAATATATATAATTCTAAGGACAGTGACAAAACAAAATAAGACCACAATGAATATGGACTGTTATATAAAATCTCATGCATAAAACCTGATTAATCTTATTTCTCTTCTTTAGATTAGTTCATAATTTCAGAGTTATATAGTTTTGCAAACCCATATATATTATATCTTATACATATTTCATTATCAAGGTAATAAAGTCTTATAGGAAACATGGTCTTTATATTCATGTATCCTTTTTAAATTCTAGGTATATAACTCTAGATTAATAAATGAAGACTGATGAACCGACTCTTTTATCCTCCCATAAATTCTCAACATATGTTCATTTTCTAAATGTGTAGGTCCTTAAAGCCTTCTAATGTATGTTGTTCTGAAATTTTGCTTTGGTGTTTATGAGGGATATGGAAAATATACACAATAAAACTGTCTATTCTGTAAGGCAATCTTACTGTTGTCAAAAGTGCAACTATAAAATATGAAGATACAAAACAAGGACCACCCCCAGGCTTACCTTTTAATAGTGAGCAGTTCGTAATTATAAAAGCAAACAAAAGATCTAAATTTGTATCCAGGACAAGCATATACTCTACCCTAACCTAAAGTTTAAGTTAAAGAAAATATCTTTTGGTGCCAAGTTTCCTTTCTGTCTCAAATTGTAAATGTGTTATAGTCAAGATTTATTTAAACTAATATTTCAACTAAGCACAGTAGCTCATGTTTGTAATTTTTGGCACACAGGAAGTAGAAAGTGGGAAGACCACAATTTGAGGCCAAATAGCAAAAGGGTCACAAGACTCTATCTTAAAAAAACACACACAGACACACACAGACACACAGACACACACACACACAGACACACACACACACACACACACACTCCGCAGCTATGTGAAGAGGTATAAAGTTGAAGACTGCAATTCAGACCAGCCTGCATGAGAAAAGTTAGGACCTATTTGAAAATAAATAAATAAAAATGGATGGGGATATGGCTCAAGTGTTAGAACAGCAGCCTAATAAGCACAAGACTCTGAGTTCAACACCTAACCCTACCAACATTTTCTCCTCTTGAGGATACTATCTGGCTTGTTTAAGTTTGTGCCTAACAAACTTTGTGTATTTGTCAGACTAAGACTATCCATTTTATCAAATAATATATAACTTACTAAACAACTATAAACAAGATATTTTCTTTAACTTAAACTTTAGGTTAGGGTAGAGTATATGCTTGTCCTGGATACAAATTTAGATCTTTTGTTTGCTTTTATAATTACGAACTGCTCACTATTAAAAGGTAAGCCTGGGGGTAGTCCTTGTTTTGTATCTTCATATTTTATAGTTGCACTTTTGACAACAGTAAGATTGCCTTACAGAATAGACAGTTTTATTGTGTATATTTTCCATATCCCTCATAAACACCAAAGCAAAATTTCAGAACAACATACATTAGAAGGCTTTAAGGACCTACACATTTAGAAAATGAACATATGTTGAGAATTTATGGGAGGATAAAAGAGTCGGTTCATCAGTCTTCATTTATTAATCTAGAGTTATATACCTAGAATTTAAAAAGGATACATGAATATAAAGACCATGTTTCCTATAAGACTTTATTACCTTGATAATGAAATATGTATAAGATATAATATATATGGATTTGCAAAACTATATAACTCTGAAATTATGAACTAATCTAAAGAAGAGAAATAAGATTAATCAGGTTTTATGCATGAGATTTTATATAACAATCCATATTCATTGTGGTCTTATTTTGTTTTGTCACTGTCCTTAGAATTATATATATTATGTAATTTATGTAATATATTGCATCATCTAAATGTGAATAAATTACTAACTGAACTACAGGTATTAAATACCGAACATTTATTGTAATTTATTTTCTTTAGCAATCTAGGAAGTCTTCAGCCATCAACATTTCCAGTGCAATTTTGAGTATAATTGAGAATTCAGGAATCTTGGTGGAGCTGTTAGCGTAATGAACCTTGCATGCTTTTTTTTTTTTTTTTTTTTAGCACATGCCTAGGGAGCTCTATGAAATTGACCCCATTGGTTTCATTCTCAGCAAACTGACCTGGGCCACTCAACATGGCTTTTATTATTCCTGATGATAGTGCATCTCTTTTTACAATGAATTCATGACTATCAGAAGATATTAATTTACAGACATGGCATTAAGGCCTACATAGTTACCACAGGTTTTCTCCTCTCTATTAATACAACTCTACATTGATTCCAGAGGGAACATTAGCAGTTTCTTGCCAGTTCCACAGCTAGTACAGCCACCACAGCAGTCTCTCTGGTGTATGGCCACAGCCCCTTCTCCCTGGCTCCCTCCCTTCCACAGTCTTTTCCATGTAGTATATATCCTAGACAGTATGGGGACTGAGTGAGTGAAGATATACTATGACTGTAGCAGTGTCTATAGGACAAGAGTGGCCATACAATTCAAGTGAAAAGGACAGCAGCTAATCTATTGTGCTGTGTTCAATGAACTCGACTGAGTAAACCATATAGCCCATCTTCCTGGCTCCTTTTCAAGTATACTACCTTACTTTCTGTGACAATTTTTTTTAATCAATGTGTCTTTAAAATTGAAAGAATGTTGTCCATAGTCAACATTCCTTGAACTGGCTGGCTCACAGAATGGCATTTTCTAGGGTGAAGAATGGAAGAATTTCATTTTCACTCACCATAGGAAGACTTTCTCTTCTTTTTGCTTGGTGTGAAGAGGAAGGTGGCTCAAAAGTTTTGTCATTATCACAAAAATACTGTCTACATCTTTTTAACGGAACAGCAGGAATTTTTACTTTAAAAAATTAAGTTAGAAAAAAAAGAATTTAAAATTTGAGCGTCATTTGTTCAGTTACAATGGTGACAGGGATATGAAGGACAAATTAATTCTACATTATAATGTGTCAATGTTAAGTATCAACTCATTATTGTTATCATGATAACATTTATTGAGCTTTTTCCATATGATAGATGGCAAACACTTCTAGGGAATCATCATATTTAATCTTCATTTGAACCCTTCCAGGTAGGTAGTTCATTTTTCAGAAGAAAGTAATACTTCAGACAAGTTCAAGAAAATACTGAATGCCATACGGCCTTAGTATTGAAACTAGATCTTATCTGACTTCAAGTCCAAGCCTTTTAACACTATAACTGTAATTCATTGTTCTGCCGAGTTCTTAATTGTTTATACCTAAGACACAATCAAAATATGGGAATAGATAATAGCACTTTTTAACAGAATCCCAATAACTCAAAATGCAATGTTTTGTAGCCAGCTGTGCTCAGCTACATCATGGAACTTGAGCTTTCAAGGTGTGGTTGGAGAGAGGAAGAAAGAAATGGATCTGGATATTTACCATATGATGGAAGGTTGTGAAAAAAGGAAAAAAAGTAGTCTTGAACTTAATATATTATACAGTAAATATCCTTGGTTCTGACCAATCATATCTACCAGTAATTTGTTTCCTGAAAATCAGTGGTTGGTGAGGAGGACGGTAGACTAGGGGAAAAGTATAAGATAGAAGTTCTTATCCTAACATCATAGCAACAGTAGATATGTCTGAGTTTCTTCTGTAATTCAAGATTCAAGATGAGGAGAAAGGAAGAACAATTCTTTCTCTTAAGCATTTAATGAAATGCAAATTATTTATAAAATGATTAATACATTTTTGCCTAGCTATCTACTCCATAAATTATTCTATAGTATATATTATACATATATATACAAATATAGTGTTGAAAAGATGGCATGAATCTAATTAATGAATTATTAAATATGAATTAGTATGAAATTTTAAAGATCTTAGTTGCAAAGACTTTAGTATAATGTTATCTTTTCAATTCTTAATAAATGTAAACTAATCTGCTTGGTTTCAATTCTATCTCTATCTCAAACCCAATGGCAGGAAGGAAGAAAAGGGAGGAAAGGAAGTGAAAGGGAAAAGGGAAAGTGGAGTGAAGGAAAGAATGAAGGAAGGAAGGGAGAAAGGCAAGCAGGCAATAATAGAAAACTATTAGGATCACGTTATCTATAAATTAAACCAAATTTGAACATGTTAATTTCTTTAAAAGAGCTTTAATGGACATTAAAAACTCAATCTCCAGCTATGAGGCAACTTATGCTATATATGTGAAGATTTAATTTCCTAAGCAGAGGTATACACTTGTGTAAAATATCAAGCAAGATTGATATACATACCAGTGACCATAGCACTACTCTCATTTCTATCATTGGTCTCAATAACATCGTAAGATTTCAGCAACTCTTTCATTTTTTCATTATCTGCTTCATCAAAAGCAGTCTTCTCTTTTTGATCTCTTTTATTAGGGTCTGCTCCGTGTTGTAGTAGTATCTCAGCTGCCTACAATGTAGGTAGTGTTTCAAGGCTATCTCTAGATGCATATTTCACATCAACACACCAATACAAAGAACTAGAAGTTATCAAAAATTGTTTTCAAATTACATAAAAGAACAATTTTAATTTAGATTTTAGTACACCAACTGTAAACTAATCAATTGATTTGGCCTCACTAGCCCTCATAAGAGAAACCTAAGACACAATTACATAAAATATAATTCCTTCACTGCAATGAGGTATGTTCACAAGGTTGTAAAACTACTACCACTTTGCAATTCCTGAAAGTATCTCAACCAAAAAGAGAGTCCGTTTTCACTAACAGTCATTCCTCATATCCGCTTTCTAGCTCCTGCAGCCACTATTCTTTCATGATTGTATGGATTTGCTTATTGTGGACATTTCATTTGAGTAGAAATATGTAATTCATGAACTTTTATGTCTGGTTTCTCTTACTTAGCATAATAATTATAAGGTTATTATATACTGTAGAATATATCAATAATTTATTTTTATGGCTTAATAATATCCCCATTAAATATATCACATTTTATTTATATGTTCATCAACTGATAGAAATTTTGATTGTTTCTACTTTCTGGCTATTATGAATATGATACCATGAAATTCATATATGAGTTTTTATATGAACATATTTGCTATTTTCTTGAAGATATACCTAGGAGTATATCTTTATATGGTAACTCTATTTTTAACTATTTGAAGAACTGCTAAAATGTTTCCTACCAGCAATGCTTGAGGATCCAAATTTATCCATATCCTTGTAAATATCACCTTTATTTTGAAATTATTTTTGCTGAATGTAGAATTCTAGGGTTTCAACTATTCTATTCTATCTCCAGATGAAGAAATAGGGACAGAGGGCTGAAAGTAAGTCAGAAATAAAATGATAGAAAATGGGCTGGAAAACAAGATGATAAAAGTTAATAAAATCAAAGGACGAGTGAGGTTGGGAAGATGGAGAAGAATGATAAAAGGATGAATGACATTGATCAAGACGCACTGTACTCCTTAACTGACATGTTGAATGGTAATCCCCAACTACTTTAAGATAATAAAATATTAATTTAAACAGATTTTAAAAGTTAATAAATAAGAAAATATTGGCAACATATCAATGTTAAAGAGAATTACAATTATTATTATCCTAGCTACCATGAAGCATAACTGGTAGATATTACCCAGGTTTTACTCTGGGCAGGAAGCAAGACTCTCTCAAAATTAACAAGTAAAGCCTGGGAGCCAGTGGCTCATGCTTGTAATTCTAGCTACTTAGGAGGCTGGAGAATCATTGTTTAAAGCCAACCTGGGCAGAAAAATCTAAGATTCACTTTATCTTTAAAACAATCATCATAAAATCATTCCAGAGGCATGGTTCAAGTGGTGGTACCAGCTAAGTACCACCTAAGCAAGCAAGCTGAATAGGCAAGTCAAGTGAATGTAAGGCCAAGTTTAAACTCTAGTATTGCCTTAAATAATACTACATAAAAGCGAAATCAGGGCTGGAGGTTGGCTCAGCAGTAAGAGTGTCTGCTTAGCAGGAGTGAGACACCTGAGTTCAAACCTCAGAACCACCAAAAAAATATACATACATATATATAGAGAGATACCCTCATTTAAAATATACATCATATATCACCTTCATTTAAAATATAGAATGTTTATCCTTAAAGTAAACATAATAAACAATCTGGGAATAGTTGTGGAAGCCTTTAACCTAGAGTGCTCAGGATATGAACACAGGAGAATCTTGAGTTCAAGGTCAGCACAAACAAAAAACAAACATATAAATGTAATAAAGGACTGGGGATGAAACTCAGGAATACTTGCCTACCATGCATGATTTGACCACCTATATAGCCAGAAACAAATTTATAAATGAAAATAAAGGCAGACATGAAAAGTTATTCCAAAAGCAAGCTTTGATTATATCACCATTTACACATATTGGGAAATAAGTGAACCTGTATATCAAAGATCAGAAAAGTAGAGCTCATGAGCTGAATTCAGCCTGCTGTCTGATCTTTTAAATGAAGTTTTTTTTTATAGCATAGTGACACTGATTTACGTATTGTCTAGCACTATTTATACATTATAATACAGTCAGTAGCTACAACAGATTCTATCACAGCCTCAGAATACCTGAAGTGTTTAAAACTATCCTTTTACAGAAAATACTACCAACACTTATCCTAGATCAGAGCTGTCCCATGGAGATTTCTTTGATGATGGAAATGCTATAATCTATATTGTTTAATTCAGCTATTGCTCAAGACATGTAGGTAGTAATCACTTGAAATATAGCTACTGCACCAAAGAACTGATTTTTAATTAATTTAATCTAAATTTAAAACAGCCACATGTATCTAGTGGCTTATGAGACAGTGTAACTCAGCTCAAGACTAAATTCTTCATTTCAGAGAAAAAGACATAAACATAGCAGAGCTAGGTCTTGAATCCAAGTTGTCTAATAATGTTTCAGTATTTTATTCTCGAGTAAGTTCTCCTTTTGTTATCTCTTGTAGTTTTGTACTCAACACATATATTTTTACAAAAAAATACTGTATAGCTAAGTAATTATTTTCTCAGTTCCCTGAAAATACAACAATGCTGTGATGGAAGACTAAGCCTTCAAAAATAGGTAAATTTTCACTAATTAAGACCGCTTACACCAGAGGGGTCGTACACACTTGTAATCCTTGCACTTAGGAGGCTGAGAAAGAAAAATCACATTATTTGAGACCAACTTGAGCTACATAGAGACCCTGTCTCAAAATAAAACACAAAGAAACATAAAACAAAGCAAAGCAATGCAAAACAAAACAAGACAAAAAGATCATTTATAAGACTGTGCCCAATTGAATATCTCTCCTTGCTAACTTGTATGACATTCTCTCTCTCTCTCTTTGCCAGTCATGGGGTTTGAACTCTGGGCCTGAGCACTGTCCCTCAGCTCTTTAGCTCAAGGATAGCACTTGAGCCAAAGCGCCACTTCTGGCCTTTTCTGCTTATGTGGTGCTGAGGAATTGAACCCAGAGCCTCATGCATGTGAGGTAAGCACTCTATCATTAAGCCACCTTCCCAGCCCATGGCATCTCTTTTACCTATCAATCAATAACTTTCTCTTCCTCCTTCATTTAAAATATGTATCATTTATCACCTTCATTTAAATTATAGAATATTTATCCTTAAACAATTTTCAGGATAAGTGAAAAGATCTGATTTTAACCACTATGACATTTTGACCTTTGTTTAAGTAGCTTTATATTAACTGGCATTTTCTCTGTATACATAATTAGTAGATTATCTCTTTAACGATTATTTCTGTTTGCTTTTTTTTCATTTGCAGGGACCATACAACCTTGGAAAATGTATCTATTTTCCCTTCACTTTAAATATCTTAAAGTAATGGATTTATTTTGGTCAAATGAGCCACAATGAACATTAAGCCTATCCATTTTGGTCTTGTTCTTAGTCATTAATTCATGTCTCTTTTCTCTATAAATTATAAGCTCAATAACATTATTCTTTCATATAGTTACACTTAGGATGAAAGTAGTAGAATATTCTCACAAAATTAAATAAAAGTAACTAAGCTATCAAAAATACAGAAGGAAAGATAACAGGTACATAGAAGGAAACAAGAAAAATTTACATAACCATATCTTGTTTTAAATTGCTGTTAATGGTAGTAGTTTCCTTAACTATTTTTCTAAAAGTAATTACCACTGAGCCTATGCTGCCTATTGATAGAAGTAAGTTTTCTCCCTAAATTTGGCAAACAAAAAGACGAGTTTAATAGTTTTAGGAGTTTTAGGTCCAGATTTGAATTTCAGTGTCACTGAAATAATGACCCTAGTTATCTTATCTTGTAAGATTTTATGATTGCCTAATAAAGAAAAAGAACTATCTCAAGCCCACTGAGAACTTCTAAGTTAAAAGAAAGATACTAAGGCCAGGTTTGGCGATGCACAACTGTAATCCTAGCTAAGGTAGGAGGATCTTAAATTAGAGGCCAACCTGGGCTATATAGCAAAACTCTGTTAAAATTCAAATCTAAAACCATCTGTCACATATATCGTGACTATAACTGGATTCTTATGCAAAACAGCAAATAATTTTATACAACTAAGATGAAATATATCAGATTTATAGAATGTGTTTTCTTCTGACTTAAATTATGTGATAGAAAATAGAAAAATAATTCATGAAAATATATCATTTTTTGAATATATATACAATATGGTATCTTCATTTTAAAGTCGAAGTTTTAAAATCATTTGTTGAGCCTAGTATTGGTAGCTTACACTTGTAATCCTAGCTATTCAGGAGGTTGAGATGTGAGGATAGCAGTTCACAGCTAGCCTGGGCAGGAAAGTCCTTAAGACTCTTATCTGTAATTAACTACCAAAAAAGCCAGAAGTGGAGCTGTGGCTGAAATGGTAGAACACTAGCCTAGAACAAAAGCTCAAAGACAGCACCCCAGCCCTGAGTTTAAGCCCCATGACTGGCAATAAATAAATAAATAAGTAAGTAAATAGAATCATTTGTTGACTTATTAATCAACTACTTTAAAATATCTCCATTTTCTTCACTCATTTTCCCAAGAAACATAATTAGAACCCAATCCCATATAAACTGTACCTTTAAGTGATTGCCTGCTACAGCATCATGTAAGGGCAAAATTCCATTTATATTTTCACAATTTACATTAGCACCAGCTTTTAATAATTCTATAATTATATCCTTACATCCCTTATTAGACGCTTCATGAAGTGGTGTCCAACCTAAAAGGGGGGGAAAGGAAAAAATTAACACTGCTCTCAATCAATCAGCATTAATGTAGTATTTTTGTTAACACAATTTTTACATTATTGAAGTTAATATCTATATAAATACATATGTCTATATTCTAAGTAGCGGACAAGAAATAACATGAAAACAATGGCCTTAAAATGTGTGACTCTCCCAAAGTGAATAACGATGGGGATATGCTTAAGGATGCTTAGTAATCAGGAATTAAAGAACCACTTTATTTTTGTCGATCATGGGGCTTGAACTCTGGGCCTGGGCGCTGTCCCTGCACTCTTCAGCTCAAAGCGAGCGCTCTACCACTTGAGCTACAGCACCACTTCTGGTTTTCTAGTGGTTTATTGGAGATAAGTGTCTCATGGACTTTCCTGCCCTGGCTGGCTTTAAATGGTGATCCTCAGATCTCAGCCTCCCGAGTAGCTAGGATTACAGGCCTGTGTACCCAGCCACTTTTATAAAGTTGAATCCCAACTGAATAAGCTAAATCATCCTGCTGTTATTCTTGCTGATGTGAAAACCAAAAGAAACATTTGGCAACTAATAAATTGCATCAAATAGAAAAGAAATGTGTGACTCTCATTTTTAAAACATTACAATGTTGTTGTTACAACTGTCAAAACAGAAGAGTCACAAAATGTAAAATATAATGGAACTACAGTAAATGCTAATCTTTTCTGACGTTTTAAATATTTGAAGTTTATATTTGTAGTTTTGCATTGTTATATTTTTCTTTAAAATGACATCTGATTCAATCAACCTTCGAGTTTTCCCTCTGGAATTCTTAATACAAGATTCTTTTGCATAAGCAAAATGCCAGAGGATCAATTTTTTAAAACAGAAGCTGAGAATTTAAAAGGAGGGAAAAGAAATACTAAAATGGAGCAAGGAGAAGGTACATGAAAATGGGAACATTGTGCATTATTTTCAAAATTAAAGAATGAAATAAAGGCTCCTAAGAAAAAGATTTTAACTTACTTTACTCACCTATGAAAGTGCTCTCAACTGAAAGTAAAAAACTGTTTCAAGAGAGAAAGTTATTTTAACAATAATAAATCTTCCTATGCTAAGAAAAATATATAGCTGGGCATTGGTGACTCACATCTGTAATCCTAGCTACTAAGGAAGCTGAGATCTGAGGATCAAGGTCTGAAGGCCGATTCTTATTTCCAATAACTACTCCAAAACTGGAAGTAGAGCCCTGACTCAAGTGGTAGATCACTTTTAAGCACAAAATCTCAAGGACAAAGTCCAGGACTCCAGATCAAGCACCATGACCGATGTAAAAAAATATGCATACATATGTATGTATATATATATACACACACATATATATAATAAAAAGATTGTGAGAGAAAAGAAAAAGTATTTCAGGGAATTCAAAATTGTAAAAATCTTAAGTTAAAATGATCCAAACCTTCATTATCTTTTACATTCACATCCATTCCAGATTCTATCAGAGCTTTCACATAGGACAAATTTCCTCTTCTGGCAGCCAAATGAAGTTGACTTTTCCCTTTCACAGACCTCCTATCAATTCTGGCTGTTTCTATGTCTGTAAATTTAGCAACCAAAATGAGGCTTTTTTTGCCAAGAGCTAATTATTATAAAGAATCTTAGAAAATATGTGACAACTTTCTCAAAATGTATTCTAAGCAGAATGCATCACACCAAATTAATACTAACATTAACAATGTCACTATTGTTTTAAAGCATAACTTGTGAAGAAATTATAGCATGTCTAAACACATTACTTTGCATTCATTAAAGAAGGTGGTTAACAAAACACTTGATAAGAAATTATTAAGAACAGAGAATCTCACCTTCATTTCTTCTTTTTTTTTTTTTTTTAGTCCGGTCATGGGGCCTGAATTCTGGGCCTGGGCGCTGTCCCTCAGCTCTTCAGCTCAAGGCTAGCACTCTACCACTTGAGCCACAGCGCCACTTCCGGCTTTTTTTTTCTGCTTATGTGGTGCTGAGGAATTGAACCCAGGGCCTCATGCATGCAAGGCAAGCGCTCTACCACTGAACGAACTTCCCACCCTCACCTTCATTTCTATACTCATCTCTCAGTAGTCCTTTAACTATAGTTAAATTTTTTCTTAAAACAAAAAAATTATATTATTCTTAAAATGAACAGTTTAACTTAAGGTTTAGACATTCTTTTGTGGCACTGATCACTAGACTTGTTTACAAAATTTTTGCTTAAATAATTATACAAATCTTGGATGCAGGTAGATTTCAAGAAACTTTGTTGTTTTCTGAAATTGTGTCCTTTTTTTGTTTTGGGGGTATTAAGAAGCCTGTGGGTATCTGAATCCATTTTTTTCTTTTTCTGCCTCATAATTTGTTAACTCAAGTACAAACATACAGTATCAGTGTTGTGGTGCTTACAGGTTATATAAAATAAAAGAATATGCATATTTTTTAGAGTTTCTGTTTCAAGCTGAACTGTTTAAAAGAATGGAAGTCTTTAATGTGATTCTTATATAATAAACATGAAGTTTTTTGGTTAAAATTCTGGTGAGAATACAATGAATAAGTTGAAATCAATTTAGCCAACAATTTCTTGCTATGACATGATATAAGGTCACTTGACACTAAATAAGTGGACAATATAAAGAAATAAAAATCAATAGACATGATTCATTAGTTTTGTTACTAACAGTTTAGCAACTATCTTTGACAATAACAATATGACTTTCAAAGCAAATATTTTTATTTTACCCCTAGGCTTTGCAGCATCCCCAATCATGACTCACTTTGCCTCATTCTTGTCAGACTGAACACTGGTTAAGTTGAACATTTCTATAAAATGTAGTAAGTCTATATGAAATGTGTATAAAATGAACAATACTACTAATACCTGGTTTATGAGAAATTTCCTTTTCTTCTTTTTGATTACATTGTGAGGTATTAGTCAATTCATTATTCATATTGTCAATGGAATGGAAATCTGTGTTATTCATTGGCTCCTTTTCTGGAAGGTCTTGTCTCCTTTTTTCAACTTCACTTGTTTCCATTGCCTCAGAATCAACAACTATGGGAAAAAACCTAGTCGAAGAACTTGTATTTTGGTCTTTGTTATTGTAATTCCTTTTAGTATCTTGTTTCTCTTCCATACATACCTTTACTACATGTGTATCTGTTTGATTACTGAGAAAATTTGGTTCTGCATCTTGATTCTCTTCCACACATGGCTTTTCCACATTCTGTGCATCTATTTGACTCATTGAAGGAGTTGATTCTCTGGAGCTAGCATCCTGAGGCTTTTTGAATTGCTCCAAGTGACAGGTAAAATTCGAAACTTCAAGTGTGGAAGGCATTCTTGTACAAGCCATGGAAATTGGCTCCCGATTGCAATATGAGTGATCAAAAGAAATCCCATAAAGTTGTTGTTCATAATTTACAACATACTGTTCAGAAATAACCGTGTCATCTGAATCACAGAAATTAACAGCTTCCTGTTGTGACAGTGTGGTTAGGCTTCCTGCTTTTAACTCATTTTCCTGTGAAACATGGCCCTCAGAAGGTAAAAATGGTTGAGAATCCATTTCTTCACTATTTGTTATAGTTTCTTCGTAATTATGGTGGTTTTTGTATTCTACCTTTTTAGATGTTACAGTTTTCTCAGAGATACTGCTATCACTGTCATCACTATCAAAATGTGCCTTTACAAAGGACAAGAAAGAGTTTTCCCATTTATTAAAGCTATTATTTTTCTGAACTGAGTTACTATTTTCCTGAGATTTGTATGGGCTACTGTGTTGTTTTTGGTGAGTATGAATCTGCTGATCTTTAGTAACAAATGGTAACTTGATTTCTTTATGTGATCGAAGTTCTGAAACAGCTTCAGTTTGCTCTATGGATTCTAATTCTAAAAATTTCATTTCTTGACTACTTGATAAATCCAGATTGTAAGTATGTGTCTCTTTGGAAGCTGAACAAGCCTCAGTATTGCTGACTAATACACTTTTCAGACTTGACAAAGTTGGGCTGAAAAGTTCACAGGAGTCTTGTGGAAAATCATTAAAGGTTTGGAGAACATGCTGCTGGTGACTAACTGATTTGTTTATTATACTGGAAGAAGTAACAGCAATTGCTTGTCTTGAATTGTAGTCCCCATCATCTGCTTGAGTCTTGTTATATAAGTCTCTTCTTTCTTTATTTTTAGACACATTTGTGCTGGTATCTTTGATATTGCGCTTTCTTAATTCTCGAGTGTATATTTGGTTAACAGAGGACTGTCTAGGTTTAGATCTGCCAAAGTTTGTGGTTGTAGAATTGTTTGTGAAACGTTCATATATATCTTCATTACTTATAGGTAAACCCTCATTTCTTTCTTTATTGACTTCTTCATGTTCTGGTTTATATCTGTTTGAATTTTCATTAGAAACTGACTCAGAGCAAGTTTTTGAACTGAATTTTGGTTTCTATAGAAACAAAATATATAGTTAGCTTTCATTTTCAACTTAAGCTTTTACATTCTCAAGTTAATGTTGATATCAACTTGTTATTCTATTTAATTTTATAATTTGTGTCTAGCCACAGGATCTGCTGGAATATATTCAATTTGGAATTTCAGAAGAGTGGACTATGTACAAGAAACTCAAATATAGACTTAAGAGTAGGTATGTATACTAATATTTATTTTCTGCTGCATACTTAAAATACTTGTACATTAGTACTATATTACATATAGTATGTATTATATATACTATACTAGTATATTATACTTAATAAATATAATTTCAAATTTTAAACTACTTAGTTTTTATAGGCTTTTTAGCCAATCAGACCAGTTTCCTTTACTATAAACTGTTCAAAAATGCTTTAGAAACATTCTTCTCCCCAATGTTAAATAGCTAGAGAATTTCTTCCATTGCTATTTGGGAGAACAGTGCAACAAAACAAGTGATTTAAAAGCTAGAAGACAGATACTCTCCTAAATTTGTCTATATGGAAAGTTTATTACTGCAAAAGTAAAATAGGAACACTGCTTCTTCTCACCACATTCAAATACCAGATGAAAAGTAAATGCCTGGCATGTAAAATTTTGAAACAATATACTGAAATATTTGATTTTTAGATTATGTTTAATCCAAGAAATTCGACATGATTGATAAAACTTATGGAGAAGAAAAGAAAGGAAATGGTTAATAATATATTATTGTCCCCAGACATACTACATTTACTCAATTCCTTTCAGACTAACAGCCTAGAATCTTCTCATTTTCATGTAATTATTCCAAAGTGTCTTAAAACCAAAGGTGAAGACACTGTTCCTAATAAATGCTACAGCAGTTCGGTAGCTCTATTCCCATAAGAATCACATTATTGGTAAACATAGATAATACCTTGTGCTGGTGTACATCCTCTACATCTACTCGGTGAGTGCCATCACTATGAGCTGTAAACCAAAACAAAACGTTAACAAACAGCTTGTAGTGGTCACATACTAGAATTGAACCCACAAATCTTTTGCCATGAGAAAATCAAGTTGAATAAGTAAAATTTTACCTATTAGAAATTAAATATTATACTGAGAGTAGTAACATTTCTACAGGAAGAACAAAATAAGCAGTAAAATAATTAATACTGAAAACTGCACTGAAATCATTATTTTTTATTTTCCCCACAGATCCATCTAGATATGACCTCTTCAGTTAAGAGACTACACAAGCTACTTCTACCAAGCAGAATAATTCTTACATAATTAATTAGATCATCATCATTTCCTACTGTCTCTACCTAATATGGTTCTAATTTGAATGCTTCATTATCTTCAAAACAAAATATAGGCATAGAAAGGTTTAATGACATTGTAATTGCATATGCAACAAAAGATGGTTTTGAAAAGAAGCATAGGTTAATAATAAAAATAATGTACTTTAGTATACCTTTTATTGCTTCCTTCAAATACTGAAAGCAAAATTAAAACTACCTATCTGTGCATTCACCCCAAAATGATAAAAACCTAGAAGAAATGCCTTGCATGCAGAAAGTACTAATTGAATATTTGACAGAAGAAAGAATAAATGAATATTTCAGATGTGATTCATTAAAATATGAATTTCCAGCTGGGTGCTGGTGGCTCATGTCTGTAATCATAGATACTCAGGAGTCTAAGATCTGAGCATCACTATTCGAAACCAGCTTGGGCAGGAAACCCATGAAACTCTTCTCTCTAGTAAAACTACCAAAGTAAAAAAGTTCAAAGTGGAGCTGTGGTTCAAGGGTAAAACACTAATCTTGAGCCAAACAGCTCAGAGACAGCATCTAGACCCTGAGTTCACGCACCACTACAGGAATGCATATATCATGCACATGTGCACGGGCGCACGCACACACACACACACACACATGCACACGCACACAAATTCCTTGAATATAAGTTCAAAATGTAAAATATTAAAACAAAGCAATTTAATTTATATCTTGGGAATATATCTAATAATAGTGATCGAATTATGGTTTGCATTACAAAACCTAAATTATCCAGTTACCTCTATCAGGTAAGAAAAGGCATACACAGTTTCTTTCTAACCAAGGGGGAAAGAGTACATTCTCTGAAACTTCATTCCTGAGTTTCAGTTGACTCATCTGCTTATCTGCTGAGTGATAGTAAGTGGATAAAATGTCCATAAATGAAAGGTAGTAATAGTCCCTACCTTGTAAAATTATAAAGATTAAATGATAAAACCATTATTGAGACATTAATATTAAGAGAATAAATATATGGTACCTTTTCCAAATTTAAATTAAAAGCAGGAAACTAAGATTTAATGTTTCCTAAGAATCTAAAAGGAAGAAGTTTCATTTTCTCTGTTTTTAAGACTAGATTCTGCAATAGAATCAACTTACTAGACAGATATTATTCTGAAGAGGCAAATTTGGTGAGGTAGCTATATTCTTTTTCCTTTGTCATTCTGAGCTCTGTGGATGATAGGTATTGTGTTGAAGTATTTTATATACATTAACTCCAATCCTCACACTAACAGTCTCATAGATAATAAGTCAAATTTGCAATTAAGAAAATTAGGGGTGTTAATTTACCCAAGGTCATAAAATAAATCCCTATCCAATGCCAAAGCAGATAAACTTTACTACCTGCTTTAAAGGTATATATATATATATATATATATGTATGTTTATATATGTATATATACATATATATGTATATACACATATATATATATACATATATATATATAAAGCAAGTCCTTTAAGTCATCATCTTTATAATTAAAAGCTCTTCAGGACTACAGATGTGGCTCTGGGATGGAATGCTTGTGAAACACATACAGTTTGCTAGGTTTCATTCCCAGCATCCCCTTCCTTACCCTCAAAAAGCTCTTCAACTATATTCTTTTCTTTTCTTTTTCTTTTCCTTGAACTCAGGGCCTGGGTGTGTGGTCCCTGAGCTTTTCCTGTCAAGGTTAGCATTCTACTAACTGAGTCATAGCTCAAGTCACAGCTTCCAGACATCAGTGGCTCATGCCTATAATCCTAGCTACTTGGGAGGCTGAGATTTGAAGATTGTAGTTCAAAGCCAGCCTGCACAGAAAACTCCAAGAGATAACATCAAAACCAGCCTGCACAGGAAACTCCATGAGACTTTTATTTTTATCTCCAATAAACTACTAAAAAAATAAGCTGGAAGTAGTGCTGTGGCTCAAGTGGTAGAGCACTGTCTTTGAGCAAAATCAGCTCAGGGACAGTACCCCAGGCCCAGAGTTCAAGCCTCTGGTTCATCAAAAAGTCACAGATTTTTGGTGGTTAATTGGAGATGAGAATCTCACAGACTTCCCTGCTCAGGCAGGCTTTCAACCATAATCCTCAGAACTCGGCCTCCTAAGTAGCTGGTATTACAGCATGAGCCACCGGCATCTAGCTTTCAATCAGAACTCAAAAGTAAATAGTCTGTATAAACATATAGATTCTTCAAGGGAACAATTTCACACTTATAGTGAAAAGTAGGCTGACAAGCATTCAAACTAAAGAAATTTCAAAATCTGGTAAAACATGATATGACCCATCTTAGAAAATTCTCTTACAAAGTAAAACAGAACTAAGTTCAAAGAGAAAAGTATCCTTTTCATAAAGGAAATTCTGTTGTGTACAAATAGAAGTAGGCATTCGCGAACATGAGATTGTGGATTTGGAGATACAGTTAAGACTGCTAGAGAAAGCAGTTCTGGAAGTACAAAATAATACATGCCATCATAAAATAGCTAAGCTATTTAGCATACCATCAAAGCAAAAAGAATTAAATTTCTAAACTTTTGCCTCTAACTAAACATCTGCAATTTTTCATATAATTTGAAATGTAAATGTCAATGTTTTAATAACCTACTTCAATGTGTTTCAATATACCTGACCTCCACAAGTTACTGTCTTTTTTCTCTTCTGGTGTGATTTACTGTCTGGGGTGGGGAAGCTCTGGCCTGTGATGTGCAAGGCCTAAGAAATCACTTAGTATATGATAAGACAAACATGTGTGCTTCTCATATGCTTCACCTACAGCCATCTGTCTGTATTGATAATTTTATTTGATCCTCAAATGATGTTCCAAATGGCCCTTGGCAGATAAAAGGTTTTCTGCCCTTATGTGAGACTTACACTGTAAAGAAATATTAACTAATTACCTCTGAGTGAAAGCTGAGCGCCATGGCATGTTTCTGTAGCCCCAGCTACTCTGGAGCCTAAAGTAGAAGGATTATCTTGAATTCTGGAGTTTGAGACCAGCTTGAACAATATAGCAAGACACCAATCTCAAAACACAACCAGTGAAATAATCTCTTTATTTTAAAGGTAGGGTATTTTGATATAGGTCTTAGTCCTTAGTAGCAGGCAAGCAACTACATTACTTGAGCAAGTAAATAATTGATAAAAATAATTGGCTAAAAAGTAGCAAAATAGATCTGTTAGTCATAAAGGAAAACAAGTACCGTATTACTTACTACCAAGTAATTCTTTTCTTGTGGTACTGGGGCTTAAACTCAGGGCCTCATGCTTGGTAGACAGATGTTCTGTCACTCAAGCTCCAGCCTCTTTTTGTGTTGGTTATTTTGGAGATATGGTCTCTTTTTATGCCTAGGCTTTCCTGGCTGTGGCCTTCCTATTTGTGCTTTCACATTGCTAGGGATGACAGGTGCTAGCCACTATTCTTTTCTTATAGCTGGGATAACAGGCATAAACCACCAGGTCTAGCCATTGGTTGAGATGGAGTCTGTTAAACTTCTTTTTGCCAAAGTTGGCCTGGAATAATCAAGATGCCATGATATCCATCTCCTAATTAGCTAGGATTACAGGATTCAGCCATAATGAACAGGAGCTAACAACAAATTCTTACAATATAAATTTACAGTTTAATCAAATGATTACTAGCTCTCCTATTTGTCTATTATTTGTTCTAGTTGGAATCAAACTTAAGTATAGTTGGCAACTTGTAAGGCAACTCATTCATCTTGTATGGAAGTGTTATATTAAACTTTTCTATGCACAAAAAAGAAGCCTGCTGTCAAAGATAATAATACACAAAATTCTTTTTTTTTGTCAGTCATGGGGCTTGAATTCTGGGCCTGGGCACTGTCCCTGAGCTCTTCAGCTCAAGTCTAGTACTCTACCACTTGAACCACAGTGCCACTTCCTCAAAATTCTTTAGTGAAATATCTCTTGAGAAAATTAACAATATAGTATGTGCTTGGTGCTGGTGGCCCATACCTGTAATCTGACTATTTAGGAGGCTAAGATCTGAGAATCCTGGTTCAAAGACAGCCTGGGCAGAAAAAGCCCATCTGTTATTAATCAGGAAAAAGCCAGAGTAAAGGTTTGGCTAAAGTGTTAGTGTGCCATACTTGATTGAAAAAGCCAAGCACGAGTGAGGTCCTGAGCACAAACATCAGTCCTGACAAACAGAGTTTAAGAAAAGTGAATCTCTTAAATAATCTGTTTTGTATTCATATCAGAAGACTAACACACTAGTTGCTCAACGAATATTTTTGACTGGCTACCATGTACATAGTAATTTTATGTTCTTCAGGAGAAAAAACAAAAATCCTTTAGTTCATCAAGCTTAGGTTCTATAGAGAGAAGATAAAAAAAACAATAAATAAATCAAATGCCTAATGTACTAGAGAATTTAGTCAGTTGCCTAATGTGTCAATAGATAAAAAGTTATAGGAAAAGGCTAAATGGGGCCGTGTAGAAGGGACTGGAATGACTGTAGTCACTTCAAAAATATGTCCATAACTTTTGACACTTTATTCAAGAGGTAGGGCTTAAATTTCTCCCCAGAGTGACCCATATCTAGCAGAAATATTATGGGAAAGCTTCTGTTATATCACTTCCAATATTAAATTATGAAAAGACTGGGATATTCTTGGGTTCCTTCTCTTTCTAAGGTCATTTACTGGTTGTCAGCAATCTTACAGAAAAGTTCAAGTGTCAAAGAACAGAGGCCTGCCAACAACAAATAAGAGTGACAAATAAGAGTGATTTTTCCTACCCCAGTCTAACCTTGAGAAGGATACAACCTATGAGAGTCCCAATTCAGAACCACTCAACTGTACTTCTCCTAGATTCCTTTTCCCCCCAAACTGTACAAGACAATATGCTCATTGTTCTAAGCTACTACACTTTAAGGTAACTGTTGCATGGCAGTAGATAAATAATTCAGTAAGAACAATATTAAGCTAGTGTAAGCCTCATTGAGAAGGTAACATCTGAACTAGAATTAAAAGTGGTAAAGGAGGCACATCTGAGGAACTGCAAGGAAGGCAGTATAACTGTAATTGAGTAATAGAAGTAGAGAGTGACAAGAGAATGAGGATGACAAATAGGGTGGCCAACTTATACAAAACAGAGAGACTACTTTGAGGACACTAAATTATTCTAGTTTAAAGAAAGAGCTATTGCAAGATTTTTTTGGGCGGGGGGAGTCGGTCGTGGGGCTTGAACTCTGGGCCTGGGCACTGTACCTCAGCTCTTCAGCTCAAGGCTAGCTTTCTACCACTTGAGCCACAGCACCACTTCTGGTTTTCTGATGGTTAATTGGAGATAAGAGTCTCACAGAGTTTCCTGCCCCAACTGGCTTTGAACCACAATCCTCAGATCTCAGCCTCCTGAGTAGCTAGGATTACAGGTTTGAACCACTGGCACCCAGATATTACAAGATTTTAAGCAGAAGATCACTGTAATATTATGAGCAACAACAATAAAAAATTTAACAAATGTGTTATAAGAAGTCTAAAGAATATACCATGTATTTAAATTAATTTTATATTATTTTTTATTGCAAGATTTTAAGCAGAAGATCCCTGTAATATCATGAGCAACAACAATAAAAAAATTTAACAAATGTGTTATAAGGAGTCTAAAGAATATACCATGTATTTAAATTAATTTTTATATTATTTTTATTGCAAGATTTTAAGCAGAAGATCCCTGTAATATCATGAGCAACAACAATAAAAACTTTAACAAATGTGTTATAAGGAGTCCAAAGAATATTCCATGTATTTAAATTAATTTTTATATTATTTCTAAATAATATTTTTATTGGTAAGTACAGATAAAATTTGTGTTATACTTCAACTTAACACAAGATATGGAAAGGAAAAAGATAGGCTTTTCAAAAGAGTCTTAGTAAATGGATGTATACAGTTCTGGTCATATTCATAAAAATGAATACAACCAATTATAGTTCTATCCTATCATACAATTCAAAGAACTGTTAGGAAAAGAGCACAAGTTTGTAAAAAGTTTATTAACTATCTACAGTCCACAGCTAGAGAAAAACAATTACCCTTTTTCTTTTAGAGTTTTTCTCTTACATGACTTTGAATATTACTGTGCTTTATTAAATGACTGGAACAAAAATGAATATATTTTCTTAAAACATATGTAATAGTTCTTGCATATAATCTCAGAACTTAGGAGGGGAAGCAGGAGGATTTGAGTTCAAGTCAATCTGAGCTATATAGTAAGTTCAATACAAGCTTGAACTACATAGTGAGACCCTGACTCAAAACAAAATTATATGAAAAATAATTAAATTTCTGTAACTTGAAATTCAGTTTCTGTAACTTTCTATCAACCTGAAGAGCAGCTATAACATGGTAGTTTAATCTTACCTGATTTAAGACATTTGTCATCTTTAGGAATGTATTTCTCAAGGAGATGCTTCATACGTGAATCTTTGGCCTCATCCCAAGGACACTTTCCATTGTCACTTCTAAATAATGGATCAGCTCCATTCAAAAGAAGTAACTCTGCTACCTAGAAAAAGATTATTGGTATAAGGGAGTCTAGACAAATAGTATATGATTGTAAATGTGTGTTAGCACCACTACTCCATGCAACACCAACCTTCCTCTTTATCTTTGTTTTAAAATTTTATTATAAAGGTGATGTACAGAGAGGTTACAGTTACAAAACTGTAACTATTTCTTCTGAAAAGTGTCACCTTCTCTCTCATTCTTTCCCAATTGTTCTCCTCCCGGCTTCCCTTCCCTCACCTCACGTGGTATAATCCATTACTAACATAGTGTCTAGTAGGTTTCACTGCTGAATTGGTTCACCCTTTGTCTCACCATTTCTGTACTTCCCCTTTCCCTCTCCCCAAATCAGATAAAACTTATATACAAGACAATGGGTACAGGGGCTGGTAAGGTGGCTCAATGGTAGAGTGTTTGCCTTGCATGCATGAGGCCCTGGGTTCGATTCCTCAGCACCACATAAGCAAAAAGAAAAAAGCTGGAAGTGGCACTGTGGCTCAAGTGGTAAAGTGCTAGCCTTGAGCTGAAGAACTGAGGGACAGCACCCAGGCCCAGAGTTCAGGCCCCACGACCGGGCCCCCCCCCACACCAAAAAAAAAGACAATGGGTACAGAAATAAAAACCAATGACAGAAGGGAATAAACCAAAGAAACAAGGAAAGAAGAGAAAAAGAAAAGAACCACAAACAGTACAATAAAAAACATTGTTTCCTTTTCTTGGAGTTCATTTCAATAAGAATTATTTTATGTTATCATATGCATATGAGCTCTTGTGATCCTCTCCAAAGAATATTCTCCTTTTGTCTATGTGAACATTTAGACTATTGTTTAATTGATCATGTTCAGTTGTAATTATTTGTCTTTTACTATCCATTGAGTTTACTTGTAGATTTATAAGCACATTCTAATTATTGCAAATGAGGGAAATCATATAGCCTATGTTTCTTTGGGTCTGGCTTACTTCACTTAGTATAATTTTTTCTAAGTCTTTACAAATGGGAAGACATGTCATTCTTTCTGATGAAAGCATAGAATTCCATTGTGTGTGTATGTACGTATATATGTATGAATGTATGTATGATCCTTTCATCCACTGAGGGACATTTGGGTTGGTCCTCAATGTAAGACCACAGATATCCTGCAAATATTACAGGAATGGATGGGGAAAACACTAAGGCTCTTTGACACAGGTCAAAACTTCCCAAGTAAAGATCCATAATCACAACAAATCAGAGAAAGACTAGATAAATGGAACTGCATCAAACTGAAGAGTTTGGCATAACAAAGGACATACCTAGCAAGATAAATAGAAAGCCCACAGGATGGGAGATCTTTACTAGCTATGCATCAGACAAAGGCCTCATATCTAAAATATACTCAGAGGTCAAGAAATTAAACCTCCCAATCTTTCTTTAAACAACAGATTCTAGAATTATCTGTAACAACTTTGCTACTGATTCATAAATTGTTGAATATAAAAATGTCTTATTTAGGCCGGGCGCCTGTGGCTCACACCTGTAATCCTAGCTACTCCAGAGGCTGAGATCTGAGGATTGTGGTTCAAAGCCAGTCCAGACAGGAAAGTCTGTGAGACTCTTATCTCTAATAAACCACTCAGAAAACCGGAAGTGCTGCTGTGACTCAAGTGATAGAGTGTTAGCCTTGAGCTGAAGAGCTGCGGTACAGTGCCCAGGCCCAGAGTTCAAGCCCATGACTGACCAAAAAAAAAAAAAAAGTCTTATTTAAAAGACTCTGAGAGAAAAAGAAGGAAAAAAGAAAGGACAGAAGGGGGGGGGAGATCATGTGATCTCTTAACAGGGGATCTTACAAACCTAAATGCTTAGTGCAAAGGACTATATATAAGGAAGCATATTAATACGAACTCCAACTCATGGAAACAATAGCAAAAAATAGGCGTTGGAGCACAGCTCAAGTGGTAGCAAGCACTCAACAGCCTACCAAGCATAAATAAGGCCCTGAACTCAAAGAACCATCATGTAAATAGAACAGGATTATTGGAAGAGAATGGGTTTAAAAGGGAACAGGGAAGACAGTAAGTAATGGGGGAAAAAAGAAAATTGATCAAAGTACATTAAAAGCCTGAGTAAAAGTATCATGATGAAAACACTATAGTTTAATGCATGCAAATAAAAAATGAAATATGATATTAGGTGCAACAAATATATCACATGAAATTTTATTCTGAATTACCAATATTCATTAGCAGACCGAAGTCAAACAATATTTTTCTATTTTATTAACAGTTATTTAGTAGTTGAGAATATTGCATATGTTCTACAAACAAAAGCATTAAAATACCTTATGGTGTCCATTTATCACAGCATCATGGAGAGGAGTGATCTGGTGCATTCCTTTAGTATTTACATCGGCCCCTCCTTTTAAGAGTTCACTTACTATCTGGTAAAATCCTCCTACACTAGCTTCATGAAGTGCTGTCCAACCTATTAGACACACAAAAAAAGTGACATTTGCTTATATTTGGCATCTTGATGTTTTGTGCTTGTTTTTAAAAGAACAACTCTAATCGTAGATGATTTCTTTAAATACATTTTGATTTTGTGAAACATGTATCATCAATACCCTGTATTATTTGGTAAATTTAAAAAATACCTCCAGGAAGCCAGACACCAGTGGCTCATGCCTGTAATCCTAGCTACTCAGGAGGCTGAGATCTGAGGATTACAGTTTGAAGCCAGACAGGTAGGAAAATCTGTGAGACTCTTATCTCCAATTAACCACCAGAAAACTGGAAGTGGAGCTGTGGCTCAAAGTGGTAGCATGCCAGCCTTTTTTTTTAAGTAAGTTTTTTTTTATTGTGAAAATACTCTACAGAGGGGTTACAGTTACATAAGCAAGGTACTGAGTATATTTCTTATCAAGCATTGTGTGCCAGTCTTGAGTGAAAAAGCTCAGGGACAGCACCCAGGCCCTGAGTTTAAGCCCTACACCAAACAAAAAAAAAATCTAAGAGAAAATGAATAAAAATTTTAACCCTCAATCCTGTTATGAAAAATTTAAGAAGTCAAAGATAAGAAGTCAAAGCACTCTTGACCTGACCAAATTAAAAAAACTGTATAATGTCAACTAATACAGAATACTAGTTTCCGGTTACTTTTCTGCAGAGAAGAAAGAGAAATGCTTTATTTCTAATTCAAGACAGTTCCACTAAAATAACTAGTGCTTGATTTGGAAATACACATAGCTGGTGCAAGTAGCTCAAGCCTATAACTTTAGCTACTCAGGAGGCTGAGATCTGAAGATTAAGGTTGGAAGCCTGCCTGGGCAGGAAACTCTGTGAGATTCCTATTTCCATTTAACCACCCAAACCAGCTGGAAGTGGAACTGTAGCTCAAGTGGTTAGGGTGCCATTCTCAAACAAAAAAAGATAAGGGACAGCACCCAGATCCTGACTGTAGGCCCAATACTGGCACAAAACAAAAGAAAAAAAGGAAAGAAATAAATGTACTAAGAAAGGTAACTCAGATACTACATATCAGTCATTTCACAGATATAAATTTCTTTTTCTCCTTATTTGTAAACATAGCTATCTACAGTATTTCAACTAAAAAAGATTCTTACGATGAGGTCACATAGTATCATTTTTTAGAAGATTAAGTCAAAGCCCAAAGAAATCAACACCAGGGGGTGAGACCAAGGGGAGAGGGGCAGACAAATGAAAGAGGGGGAAAGTTATGGGGAGAACACAGTCAAGAATTCATTGTATCTACCATAAAATTAAGAACAGGAAGAGAAGAGATAGGTTGAAGGGGAGGTGAGAATGTTGAAGGAGGTGACACTGTTCAAGATATTTTGTATTTATAAACTGCTTTGTTATATGGTACCTCCTTTATACAACTACTTAAAGATAATTTTAAAAGATTTTAAAGAAAATAGGCAAAAACTGGGCTGGGATGTAGCTCAGTGGCAAAGCGCTTGCCTAGCAAGTGCAACGTCCTGGGTTCGATCCCCAGTACCAAAAAAGAAAAGACAAAAAAATACAGTTAAAAAAAAAAGAAAATAGGCAATAACTATGGGATATAGCAAAAACAGTACTAAAAAGGGAATTTCTAGTAAATAAATGCTTTATCCAAAAAGAAAAAGATCTCAAACAACCTAACAATACAATTTAAAGAATTAGAAAAGCAAGAATAAGTCAAACTCAAAGTTAGAAATAACAATCATCATAGGAGAAATAGAGACTAAAAATACAACAAATCAACAAAACAAAAACAAATTAAAACAACAAACCTTAATCTATACTAACAAAAACTTTTTTAAAAAGAGAGAGATAAAATCAGATGAAAAACAAGTCAGTATAAATGAATACCACAGGAATACAAAAGACCATCAGAGACTATGGATGAGCAAACATATGCCAAGAAACTGGAAAACCTAGAGGAAATGCATACATTATAGTGATTCATTACTACTCAATCTAGAAGTCTCCAGAAGAGTGGTTAATATGGACATAAAAGTGGTGAATTACAATCTGCAGAGTATTTCTAAGAGTTCTGACCTGCATGGAGTAAACCTCCATGCACTTTCTTTTTATTGCCTTAGTATTACTGAAATAAAAAATTTCTATACCTTTTTAAGAGGTTCATTTCATGTATCATTATTCCTGATTTCATAGTAAAAGCTCTGAGAATCTTAAGTAGTATATATTAAATTAGACCTGCTTCTTTCTTATCCCTGTATTAATTTTTTTTACTTCTTTCATAATCTTACTGAGTGCTTAACTCACCATGGCTCAAATAACCATCCTGTTCTGCAAAAAGTCACATACAGGAACATAAGATTCCTTATTACATACAATGCAACTAATGTGACTTTAAACAAATTTATTGAAGAATTTAAGTATGAACTTACAATAGCTAAGAGTATGTGAAGCAATTTATAACACTACTCTTATAGAGAAAGAATGTATCCATGTTCTTGATTGTCCTTTTCTTTTTCTTTTTTTTATTGGTCCATCGTGGGGCTTGAACTCTGGGCTTGGGCGCTGTCCCTGCGCTCTTCAGCTCAAGACGAGCACTCTACCAGTTGAGCTACAGCAACTACTTCCGGTTTTCGAGTGGTTTATTGGAGATAAGAGTCTCACAGCCTTTCCTGCCCGGGCTGGCTTTGAACCATGATACTCAGATCTCAGCCTCCTGAGTAGCTAGGATTACAGGTGTGAGCCACCGGTGCCCGGCTTTGATTGTCCTTTTCATGATGGCACACCAACCACCATGTAACCAGATGGTTGACAACTAGTCCAGCCTTGTAAAAATTAAATTTTGTGAAGAACCTGATTGATATTGCTGCACTATGTTGCAGACCTTGCAACACAATGCTACTGTTTGTTACCTGAGCATTAATTGAAGGTAGAATTAAATATGAAGAAATGCTATCATTCTTAAGACAAAAAGGGGCGTGGAACTTTTAACAGTAAGCAACTTATGTATTTGGAGAAGTATCATTCAATATTATGTGGCTGTACTTCACAGACCAATGGAATAAGATAAGAAGTAAAGCAATGTATCTAATGCCAACTAATCTTCCAAAAGTATATACTGAAAAAAGACAGCCCTTCAAAATATGATCCAAAGCAAATTAATGTCCACATAAAGAAAATGAAACTAGATTCCTATATACCACCAAATTAAAAAAGACTAAAAGAGAATCATCTCAGCCAAAATAATAAAATAAAATAAATAATATAAAACTAAACAAAATTTAAAATATATATACAGTTGCCAGGCACTAGCAGATCATGCCTATACTCAGAGGTCCAAGTTTGATCAAGTTTGCAATTCAAAGCCAACCAAAGCAAACAAATCTGTGAAACTCTTATCTTTAATTAATAGACAAAAGCTAGAAGTGAAGATGTGGCTCAAGTGGTAGAGTACCAGCAGATTTTGCAGCTTTACACATTCAGAAAGTCTAGAAACAAAAGTAAAAAAGTACCCTCCTGGCTGGTCCAGTGCTGTTCAGTACATTAAGTATTTCAATATCTTTAAAGAATCATAATTATTTAAAAGAATATGTCACACTCTTACTACAAGGAGGTACCAGAAACATAGCCTTAGAGAAAGATTGCTCCCTGTTCCACTGTCTCTACCTCATACTTTATTCTCTTCATTTCCTTAGCAATTACTCCTGTAATACACCTGCCATTCTATCATAAATTTCCCCTGCAGCTCACTGTACCATCAGCTTCTTCCAGTTTTTTACTTCATTTAAGATTAAGTCTCATACTAACAATGACCATGCAAAGCTAGACTCATTTTTCCTTCTTTATAATGCCATGGTCCACCTGGCATAATTTTTAAAGGAAAAAAATATAATGCTTTTCTCCCATCAAACACATCCTTAACCTTACCATCTTCCCTGAGAGGTAATGGTTAAAAAGCATCTTAAACAGGAAACTTACCAGAATCCTTTCTTTGGCACTTGCTTTTAGAACCACTTCGTTATACTTTCATAAGGGCCAGTGAGCTAAAACTATATAAGCCACCCCCAAGACAACCCTAACTTACCAGCATAACATGGCTGATTAACATTTCCACCATTTTTTATACAATGACGAACAAGGTGAACATCATTATCTAGAGCAGCCTTATATATTAAGTTCTCTCCAAAAATGTTTCTCCTGTTTATGCTAGCAAAAGACTTTTTATTGCTCTTCATTTTTTCTAAAACGAGAAAATAAATTTTAAAAAAATCTTTATTTGAAGAGCAAGAGGGATAGGAGTAATATAGAAAATCTAGTCAATAAAATATGGTATATTATATATATTATATTGTAAAAGAGCATTTTATCATTAATCCAATGATAATGTTAGCTACATACAAAAGAGAGAAGAAATGTTATTTGCTTGTTTGTGTTTTAGTTGGTCATGGGTCTTGAACTCTGGGCCTGGTCCCTCAGCTCTTTACCTCAAAGTGAGGACTCTACCACTTAAGCCCCAGCATGGCTTCCGGTTTTCTGGTGGTTTACTGGAGATAAACGTATCATGGACTTTTCTTCAGGGGCTGGCTTTGAAGAATGATCCTCAGATCTTAGCCTCCTGAGTAGCTAGGACTACAGGGGTGAGCCTAGCAATGTTTTTAAATATTTCTAGTAAAGTTAAAATCATAATAATGGGTATATTAATCCATTTATATACTAATTAAACCACCAAAAGTGTATTTATGAGAAAAATAACAAATTATTTTCTTAAAAGTTCTGGTGAAAACTGGACACTGGGGGCTCATATCTGTAATCCCAGCTTCTCAGGAAGTTGAGATCTGAGGATCAGTTCAAAGCCAGCCAGGGCAAGAAAGTCTGTGAGACTCAACCATCAAAAGGTCAGAGATGGAGTTGTGGCTCAAGTGGTACAGCACTAGCCTTAAGCAAAAAAGAACTCAAGGACAATGCCCACCAGGCCCTGAGTTCAAGCCCCAGGACTAGCATGAGCATATGTGTACACAAGTGCACGCACATGCACACACACACACCCCACAGCCACACACACAAAAGGGCTGGTGAAGACTATTTAGATCTAGAATTTTTTAATATATGTATTTAGGATTACATACTATCTGACATAGTTTGAATCTTGAATGTCTCCAAAGGCCATAGTACTAAAGGCTCTGGTCCTCTGGGTAATACTGGAAGCTGAGGAGCTTTTAAAAAGTGGGCATATAGGAACTGTTTAAGTCATGGGAGACATGTCCTTAAGTGGGGAGAGGATCTCAGCCCCTTCCTCTTCCTTTCTTTTGCTTCCTTCCCATTATGTAAGTAGCTGTGTGACACCAAATACTCCTGCCATGTAATGGGCCAACCAATCATGGACTGGATCCTCCAAATATGTGAGCCAAAATAACTGTTTCCTTTTACCAAACTTTAGAAAATGTTGTAATACAAAATGTATTATAAATTCATGAGGAAAACATCTTACAGAAAGTAATCCCAGTGAGATCAGGAAAGGAAATGTTAAACTTTCTTCACTAAAAAAAAATGCCATGAAATTAAACAAATACTGATGGCCTTGATCTTTGCAATGGTTTTGTTTGCAGTAGTTTTAATATTCAAAACAAGGAAATACACAGAACGATGTTCTAGTTTATACCAAGTATCAATTCTTTATTGTGCCTCCTAAAATACTGAAATCCCTCATGTAGATGTTCCAAATCCTGTCAAATCTGGAGGATAATATTTATATTGATTTCCTAAATTTTAGGATAATTTTGATGACAGCATTTTCAATTTTTGGCCTTTCAAACCTACTCCATCTTAAATCCTCATAAAGAGTAACAGTATTGCAACATCTTTCTTAATAAACCAAAATTTAGCTGCTCTACACTCCAGTTAGCCTCCTATAAAACAAACATATCTCCGGAGCATTTGAATCTACCTTTCTTCTTTTTAAATATTCAGCTTTCACTGAGTTAAGGAAAATTAACACTTGATTTTTTTTAATAGCGAAAGATATTTAAGCCTGATCAGTTATTTTCCGACTTTCCTTATTATGCCCCAGAACAAAATCCACCACATAATGTGTGTTTACCCAGAAGCAGTCCTGCCTACTCTAAACATGTCTGTTAGCCCAATTGCCTCCTCTCTCAGAGCTTACCATGCTTTCTGTAGGTAACACTAGATCCATTTAGTGAAGGCATTTACTCTAACAGTATCTGTACCAGCTGTACTTGTTATTATAATTATCTAATTTATTAAAAATAACAAATTGCCTATGACCCAGCAATCTCACATTTGGGCATTTATCCAAATGATCCACAAACAAGGCCATACTAAAGCTATCGTGCTGGTAGCTGGTAGCACTACTATGTTTATTGCAGCATTATTCACCATAGCTAAGATATGGAACCAATCCAGATGCCCTTCAGTAGACAAATGGATCAAAAAAATGTGGTGTATATATAATATATATGCATATATAATATATATAATGGAATTCTATGCCTCCATCAGAAAGAATGACACTGCCCCATTTGTTAGGAAATGGAAAGACTTGGAAAAAATTATACTAAGTGAAGTAAGCCAGGCCGATAGAAACATAGGTCCCATGGTTTCCCTTATTTGCAATAACCAGTATACATTTAGGATAATCTTACCAGACAAGCAGAAAAGGTCAAAAGCTATGAACATATGATCATATAAGATGATGCTAAGCGAAATGAACCCCAAGATAAAGAAAAAAACAAGAGGTTTTAAATATACTATGTGATTTTTTTTGTTTCTTTTGTATGTTCTTCCCCCATGGTATAACCCCTGTTTTCATTGTATTTGATTCTGGTGCCCTGCATCTTCTCTATACATTTTTGTAATTTGGGAAGGGTAAGGGAAATAACAAAATGCTGAAACAAGGATACAGGTTGATCCGTTGTAACAATGAGATGTGTAAGACACTATGTTGAAGATGAACTTTAAAACTTGGGGTAGGAGGGAGAAGGGAGGATTTGGGGTGGTAGGGAGAGAAGGGATGCTAGGGGGAAAACAAAGGAGGGTTGGTAACAATGCTCAATAGGAAATGTACTCATTACCTTACTCATGTAACTGTAACCCCTCTGTACAGTATCTTTACAAAAAAGATTAGGCTCAAATTTCTTGTCGCTCAGCTTCTTAAAATTTGGTTTTACAAACTGGTTTCACAAATTAAAAACCTTTTTCTGCATAAAAATAACAAATTGGAGTTCAATTTGATAAATATTCTTTTGTATGATCAAATATACATAAGTATTGGGCCTTTCTGTTCTCCTAAGAGTACCCTTCTTTGGTCTAACAGTGTGTGAATGCCTAGAAAATAACTAATTATGAAGCAATAAAACATTCTGCAATGAAAACGAAGTAGTGTAAGACATTCACTTTCAGATACAAGTAACATTGAGACATCTTCCAAGAGTTAAACAAGAGAAAACTAGACAAAATGTATAAGGGGGAACTATTTTTAAACACTGGAAAGCTAGTATGGACAACCATACTAGCAAGATATCAGATACACCCTGGTATCTTGGCCTGTATATATTTTCGAGAGCATAGTACAAATTCAGGGGTAGGGCAGAAGATCCTGCTGAAATGAGGAGACTGAGACTAGTGTGGGAGGCTCCGATGGCTAAAATTTGTTAGAAAAGTGCCAGAGGTGAGAGAATAAAGACACCAAAAATCTACATAATAGGATCCTTGACTTATTATCTGAATAATATACTATTCAAGTGAAAGGCTGAGTTTCTATGAAGCTAAACAAGAACATCTGAGGAAATGTAGCAATTCTCAAAGCGCACACAGGGCTGGGAGGCATTCACCTTCCTACCAGCCTAAACAGAAAGACCTTTCAAAAACAAATAGGGTACTTAAAAGAAACCCTTGCTGAACATGATGACTCTGGCCTATAGTCCTAGGTATTCAGGAACCTGAATGGGAAGGATAAAGTTCCAATTTCAGTCCAGAGGGGGATTGAGAGTAGGGGCTTCTAGGATCCCATCAACCAATAAAAAGATATATGTGACAGATGTGCCTATCATCCCAGCTACACAGGAAATGCAAATAAGTAGTTCAGACAAGCCTAAGCATAAATGCAAGACCCTAATAAAAATTATGAAAGCAAAAAGGACTGGGACTGGCAACTGGTATAGTGTCTTCATGGCAAGCACAGAGCCCTGGATTTAGACCACAGTATTGCCAAAAATAATACATTCAGGCCAGTTATAGTGGTGCAAATCTGATCTATGCTATCAATGAGCTATATGATAAATCTGAAATTATCACCTCTGAAATTGTTTTCTCAATAGCAAAATGAGAAATCTGAAATAATGTATAAATTTTAATTATGTTTTTATTATCTTTAAGTAGTTGTACATTACCATTCAATGTATCAGTTTGTAAGTATAATGCATCTTAACCATTATTACCACTTGTATCATTCTTTCCAATCTCTTCTAACACAACCCCAATCTCTGAATTCTGTTTCTAGAAAATTTAGAGAAATGGAAAAATACAGAAAATATACCGCACCTTTTTTAATTTCAAGTTGTTCATTTTTCCTGATATGTTCAGCCTTCAATCTGGATGAATGCTTATTCATCTCTTTACTGTCCATCCTTAAAGCAAGATGCTTCACTCTTGTTTTTTAAAAAAGTCATAATTAAAATTTATTACAATATTTTCTATAGTTATACACAGAAAATCATATCAATTTTTAAAGTTTTAAAACTCAGAGGTATTTTATGGAGCTGTTCTTAAATGACAAGATAATTTTAAATATGGAGATGGATCCTGAGTAAACTGAATTCTGCAACAAACATGTCCATGCTTTATGGCTTTTAAAACTTTTATGCTTCTTTCTCTGGATGTAGTCATCTACAAATGTGAATATTCTGAATCTCCTGAACTCCCCACCCCCCATTATTTACCCACTTTACTTCAAATGGAAAAGGAGTCAGAATCTTTGCAAGAAAAAAGGGGCTTGCTATGTAGTTTGGCACTGAACAAAACTGAAAAGAAAGCAGCAAAATAAAATAATAAAGCTTTTTACTGACGGTAGTTATCCATTAGGTCTGGAGGAAAAGATATAATTTGATAGCATACCTGAAATTCTCAGTTGAAGATTTATTATTTATTTGTTCCTCAGAGCTAAGTATTTTTGGTATAATCTTTTCTGATGATTTACACATAGTATCTTCATGCTTTGCCTCTCTGCTTACTTTCAGTTTTTCCAGTCTGGATGATCTCCTTAATACACATGGAGTTTCCTGCTCAGATATATTTTCCACCAGATTTGACTTCTCCATATTATTCAGTGGCTCATAAGAAGTCATATCTGGATGAGCCAAAGTTTGCAATCTAAACAGATTTGGATCTTCTACTGTCTGTAAAGATATAAATACATACACAAATAATTACAATACTGAAAAAAATTGAAATTAAGTTTTATCTTGTCCTTTGATAAAACATTTAACATCCAGATGAAAGGCCAATAACTTATAAGCACATGTGAAAGTAATAACAATTGTATAACACTTAATATAATAAAGGCCAGTATAGCTGTAAAAGCTTAAGAAGTAGATAAGTAAAAGCAATTTTGAGCTAAGAGCCAGTGACTTATAGCTACAATTCTAGTTACTTAAGAGGCTGAGATACGAAGGATTAGAATTCAAGGTCAGCCTAGGCTTACATGCAAGATACTATCTCAACCAATAGCTGGGTACATTGGTGTGCCCCTGTCTTCCTAGACACATAGGAGGATAAGCTCAATAGGATCAAAGTTTCAGGACTGCCCAGGCAACAAAAAGTTTGTGAGACTCCATCTCTAAAGAAGATGTTTGACATTGTGGTGTACATTGGGCATTCTAGTTAGGATAAGAAGCATAAAATGGGTGGATTGCAATACAAGCACAGACCTAGGCTATTTTGAGATCTAGTGTAAATGAAAAAAAAAGGTCTGAAAAGCTGTGGCTTGGCAATAGATTGCCTGCCTAGCAAGCACAAGGCTCTTGAGTTTAAACCTCAGTAATGTGAAGAAAAAAAAAACAGATTCAAAGAAAAGAAAAGCAATTCCATTGCTTAAATTTTGTAGGAAGTAAGTATAATATACGAGAGATTCATAAAAACACAAAGTATTATACAAAACAGATCAAGGACCTACTCAGCCTAGTATTTTGTTTCTTGACAGCAGCAATAAGTGACATTTTTGAGACAATATAGTATATAATTTCCCTAACATTGACTTTGAAAGGTCACCAGTATGCCACACACTGGTGGCTCACACTCACCAGTATGTCATGAATTACTCTAACTTCCTCTTAATAATCTAGTATGAATTTAACTTCTATGGTGGCCCTTATTTTTTTACACACCTCATGTAAACATTCCTGGGCTTACTTATATACTCAGCTTATGAAGATTCTCAGGGTAAAAGTTATCACATACAGACTTGATCTAGATAAAACACCTTTCTAAATTTAAATGCATTTTCTTCTTTTATTTGGAAACTGGCTAAGTTTATGCTCACTTTACTAATATCAATAATAATTTACTACAGTTTGCTCATATTTCTTCTCAGACTTATTAGAACACTACAATGTTAATACTTCATCCCTATCTCCATTATTAATGTCTCTTTTTCTGGATTTTATTTTAGTACTATTACATCTGTATGAGACTTATTGACTAGAAATACATGCAACATTACTCCATATAAATGTTATCTCTAAATCTTCCCAAGGATATACTTAGAAACATTTTCATAACAGCCAAAAGAAAAGAAAGAAAATAATCCAAATAACTATCATTAGTAAATTGGTTAAATAAATTAAACTGTATTTAGACAATAGTATCAATCAGAAGTTAAAATATTTAAGTAGTAGTATATTTCCTGGCACTAAGCAATAATTTAACCTCCCAAGAGGTGGAACATATGCCTCCATACTCAGTTTTGAATTTTATAAGGAGTCTGTAAGTTGTCAACATGAAAAGGGAACCTGACTCCTGATCTGCCACTGCAGTAGCTCCAGGCTTAATACTACAGGAATTTTAAACTCCAAGAGTTATGCCTGGCACTTTTCTCAGACACAGAAGGTAAAGTTCTGTTTAAACATAATTTTTTCCTCAGTAATCTAAATCACATATATCCTATGTCCAGCTACAAATTAGTAAGACATCTCATATGTACATCTATTCTCAGGTAACAGAACATTCTGGTAAAAAAATTATTTCCTTCCTATTATAAGCAAGCCAATAATAGCTCCTCAGATCTGTTGGGGAAAATCTATTTAAACTTCTTAACTCCTTAAAAACTCTGACTCAAGAACTTCTAAAAAGATCACTGAGTTAAAAAATTATCTTATAGATGATTCTGGAATAAAAGGTTTGAACTTAACAAAATGAAGACCTGTTAAAAATCACTATGAAAGGAAAAATCAGATGAATTACTTGTACCTACTTGTTCCACTGATAGACTGTTGTCCTGGAGCCTCGCTAAATTGGAACCTTGTTCAAATGGAGAACAAAAGGAGTCAAAATTTACTTCAGTTATTTGTGTGCAGTCTTCATCCATCTGAGACAAATCAGGCTCCACTTCAAAACATTCATTTCCACCAAATCTGCCACCTTGCTCTTTTCCGTGACAGCTGGACCCCACTTTGGCTTCTGACAATGTGTTGATGGCTGCCAACAACTCAGTTGGCAATGCATCATCCTTTGTGTTTTCAAGTAAATCTCTGCAACATGCTGATATGGCATTCGTGGGTACTGATATGGAACTTGGGGAATCACTCAATGAATTCATCAATTCTCCAAAATCAAAATCTTTCATTATTTCCAACATTCTTTCTTCTTTAATGCTTTCTGATGTTAACAGCTTTTCTAAGGCAGACACAAAAGTTTCAACTGAGCTTTCTTCATCCACAGATTCTTTAGAAGTCACAGTCAATGTGACTCCTTCCTGCTCAGGTTCTGAAGATATGTTTGGTGCTAATAATATCTTCTCTGTCTCTATTAGTGATTTCTCCTTTACAGAAGCCGTATCAGTATCTGTAATAGCAGTACTTGAAAAAAGACTAATTTCAGGACATACTCTGTCTTCATTTAGTTCCTGTGTATTTCAAATAGAAATTTTACTGTAGCAAATGCAAAGAAATGTTTAAAGAAATTTATAGTTTTGTAATTCATTTTGTTTGTGAATTGTCCTCAAAAAAGTTTTTTATCAATTGTCCTCATCTATAAATAAAAAATATTTTCTATTTCTTTCCTATACCACGTTACTAATGATAGAATATATGCTTGAACATTTAATAGTGAACCAGTTATAAGATTGGTTGGATCATATTCACAGATAGTCATTGTTTAATTCAACTAAGTTTGTTACCTATTCTGTCACAAGAGACAAAGATGCTATAGATAGTTAAATTAACAGGTGATCTCAAAACTTCACAGCAGTTAATGATTACAATATTCTTTCTTTTTTTGTGCTACTCTTTTTTTGCCTGATTTTTTTATTGTGAAAATACTGTACAGAGGGGTTACAATTACATGGGCAAGATAATGAGAGTACATTTGTTATCAAGCATTGTAGCCTCCTCCTTTGTTTCCCCTTCCCATCCCATCCTCCCCCACCCCCCCACGCAACCCTCCTTCCCCCACCACCAAAGTTGTAAAGTTCGTTTTTGACATAACGACTTGTACATCTCACAATATTCTTTCTTATAAAATATTCCTAGTTTTATAAAATTAGCTAGAAATAAAATTGATGTCATTTTACCTTATTTTCTATCATTCTGTGAATACGTAAAAGTGAATTAAATGACCAAAGGATAGGAGGCTGGATGCAAAAACGGGAAAAGTAAGATTGCAATTCTGTGTAAAATTTACAATTCTTAAATTATAAATCAATGGTTCTGAGTAATATGTTCATGTAAACATAAAATTTACATTTCTAAGTGACTTATTTTTCAAAGACATGACCTTAATAGGTTATATCTACTTTTGCAATGTTTCCAATGCTCAATATATTTAGAATATCCCTTTTGAAATTGCTTTTGAAATCAGGTGACAGGCCATTTGAGAAAATAATGTGCTTTAAAGGTAGTGAAATCTGTTCAAATAATTTTTAAAAAAAACTGTTCATTTTCATGACATTACATAGCAGAATGGGTTTCAATGCCTTTGGCCGCTTCCAGAAAACCAAAGCCATCATGTTTCAGGCAGAATGTATTACCATTTTTTCAGCCCTCTAATATTCTGTTCTGATGTGAGTAAAGAAAGTTAACACATTTATTCTTCCTCTTTTTTCCTATCACACTTTATCACCTTTGTATAGCACATAGAGTTAACAAGATATATGAGTTTTGTAATGCCAATTATAGTTTACTTAGAAAGACAAATTTAGAAGGAATTTGAGAAATAGTTCATACACATTCTATCCATTGTTTAAGTCACATCTGCAGATCTTCTTTCTATTTTAAATCCTTATGTCTACTAAATTCAAGGCACTGGGTAGCGATAACAAACAGTTAACAGAGCCTATTCTCTTGTAAAAATAAGTTTTCAAAGAGAAGGAAAGCAATGGAAAGTGTCCATGATGTTATAAAAATGCTTGAAGCAAAATCAAACAAGTTGCTTTACCATGGGACTTTTCAGATTATATGTGTTGTAAATCTCCAAGGAAACATTAGGGTAGTGTTCTCCAAACTTTTTCTTCTAATAAATGTTTTTCCCAGATAATCTATTAATGTCAGAGAGTGTTAATGACTAGGAAATATTGAGAGTCAGTAAAAACTGAATGGTACTGAGAAAGCAATATCATCAAAGTCATCTGAAACAGATCCAGAGACAAGAAATAAAAAATTGGGGAAGAAGTGAAAGAATATGTATTTATCCAGCACCAGAGTTGACAGACATCATGAAGCATTATTTCTCTTGGTCCTCTCAAGAACTCTATGAAACAAACTCTATGAAACAAATACCAATGTAGCAGCAGGAAATATGTAAGGTACAAATAAGACAAGATCATATATGGTAGGCTGGCCTAGAAAGATCCCTGACTGCTTACTGTCCCTAAGGACAGTGTGAGTACCAAGTAGAAAGCAAAGAAAAAGTAACTACTTGATACAGATTAGCAACTAGAAAATGAAAAAGCCTATCTCCCCTGAAACATATTTTTTAAAAACAGGTTAATAGACAAACCAAATTGAAGGTATTTTACCACATCATCTGTACAAAAAGTGTAGTAAGTAACACATTTTTCTAGATAAAGAAGATATAAGAAATAGAGATACAGAAAGTACTACTCTAAATATAAAAAATATATGTAGGAGCAAGATTTCAGACAAGAATAAATTTCTAACTAAAATGTTTTGGTCACATCACCTCCTAGGAGTGGGTCTATATGTGCCTGGGACTTGAACTTAAAGCACATTTTTTAAAAACTTGAAGTCTAAGACCTGTATTGCTATATAGCTACCAACCTTTTCTGGGCATAGCAAAATTTCAGTATTTTCAGCTTCAGGTCCTAAAAGAGAACAATATGCCTTTATTCTACTTTTATTAAAATACTAAAAATTCCTAATTAGCATTTTACAATAACATAAATTGAATTCCCTTAGACAATTCAAATGACATATCACATACTTGTTAAGTATATCAATTTATTGATGAAGAAGTATTATGTAACAAATAAAATTATACAATGTTCCAATTACTTAAATATATTTTATATGGCACATGCCTGTAACGCTAGCTACCTAGGAGGCTAAGATCTGAGGACTGTGATTCAAAGGAAGCAAAGACAGGAAAGTCTGTGAGACTCTTATGTCCAATTACCACCAAAAATCTGGAAGTACAGCTCTCAAATACTAGAGTGCTAGCTTGAACACAAAAACTCAGGTCCAGTATCCAGGCATAAGTTCAAGCACCAGGACTGGCACAAAAGAAGACAAAGAAGATGAAGAAGATGATGATAAAAAGGAGGAGGAGGAAGAGGAGAAGGAGGAGAAAGAAGAAGGAAGACGAAAGGAGGAGGAAGAAAAAGAAGAAAGAGGAGGAGGAGGAGGAAAGAAGGAAGGAAGGAAGGAAGAAAGGAAGGAAGGAAGGAAGGAAGGATATCCTCAAATCACCTAACTTTTAGTAGCACAAGACATATGTGGCTTCAGAGAGCTCAAAATCCTTCAAAGAGCACCCCCAGGAGAAAAATGCTTTACTACTATATCAAGTTTTCCCTGATGACTGAATCTGCCATGAAGATAGAAGGAAACAACCCATTCTATTCATTCAGGATGTCCCAGGTCAACAAATATCAGATCAAACAGAAGGTGGAACCAATCAGCTAATTTTACTTAGAATATCTTAAACATTGCAAAGGTTAATTTTTGTAACTTATTGTTTTACTCCAAAATGCCATCTTTAAGCTTTATTTGACAAGCTTTAGTCTTTTTTATTATATAGTAACCTGTATTATTGCAAACTTATACGTTCCGTTAGCATTTTTATTTCCTAAGAGGTGAGGGATCTAGACTCTAGATAAGTCTTCTTGGTTGGATATCACTTCTTTGTTATATTGAAACATAGTTAGATGTTACTTCTTACATGATTTCATTTCATTGTTGGTCCTTCTTTTTCTTGGTACAACTCACCTTTTCCAAGATAAGTTAATTTACTTATAGTTATCTCTTTTCTTCTTTCTGAACTTAAGATAGTGATAGATAAAAATATTCTATCTTTTGTAAACAGAGCATTAGGAGTTTAACTTGACAATTTTTCATCTATACTTGTGACTGTTCCTTACAATACAAGGTTTCATTGACTACTATACTATCTTACTACATGGAGACAGAACATGTAATATTCACTTTTGGGGAGCAAGAGCAAGTAAAGACACTTCAAAATTTAGCTAGAACTAAAGTAAAACTGGTCCATGTTACTGCCAGACAAGAAAGGCAAGACATACATATTAGTGACGGCATGAACAGAGAAAACAAACTTGTTCATATTTTAGCTCTAAAAATCAAGAGTAAAAGGTTAGACATTTGAAACAGCACATACTTACTGCAACATATTCTCCCATGGGCAACTCTGCAGAATGATTCAAGGTCAACAGCAACACTGATTTCCTATTTTAAAATGTTTAACAGACCAACCAACCTAATTGTAAATAAATCCATATACAAGTCTTACATTGTTAGACAAAGACAAATTTTCCATATATTTCTACTCATGAAAACTTACCTCCAATGTTCTGGTGGTACAATGAAAGCCCAGACTGGAAAAATGACAGATTGGACCCTGGAAAATGTTTTTTAATCCTAAAAAAGTCAATTAATTAATTAAAAAATAAGCTTTAAAACGGAAAGATTGTTCTTCATTCAAACATAATTTAAATTCCATTTGTCACCGAAAAAGCTTTCCAAATATAGTTCATTTTTGCTACATCATTCCAATTATTTTTGGAGTTATTACCAGTTTATTAACATTTATATTTCAAATGATGGCAAAATGAAGTGAGTTGAAAAAATGAGTGAATTTAAGAATATAAACATATCTAAAAGCAGCTGGCTTTGAGTTACAATCCTCAGATCTCAGCCTCCTGAATAGCTAGAATTACAGGCGTGAGCCACCAGCGCCTGGCTTCCATGAGACTCTTACCTCCAATAAACTACTCAGAAAAAGCCAAAAGTGGTGTGTGGCTCAAGCAGTAGAGAGCTAGCTTTGAGCAAAAGAAGCTCAGGTACAGTGCCCAGACCCAGAGTTCAAGCCCCAGGACCAGAAAGAAAATTTTATTTATATTAGGCAAGGCTGCAAATAGTATAAATGTCCATTGTCTAATCATAGATGAATGATTAAACAAATTATACTACAGTGGGTCATACAATTAAACACTATGAGGTCATTAAATTCATATGCTTAAATGCATTAAAAATAGGAGAAAATAATTACAAGATATTGTGACTTGAATTTTAAAAACAGTGTACAAAACTAGCTGCAATATGATTCCAATTCCACAGAAAGCATGAAGAAAACCAAATTTAAAAGCACGTATATACATACACATATACATATACAAAATAAGATGCTCAAAAATGTTAACTATAGTTCTTTGGGCAGTAGAATTATGACATGTTCATCTTCCTTAGTCTTTTTTTCCCATTTCTGTAAATGAATTTATAACACTAAGTATAAAAATTTGGGGCTGGGTGCCAGTGGCTCATGCCTGTAATCGTAGCTACTCAGGAAGCTGAGATCTGAGGATCATGGTTCAAAGTCAGCCCGGGCAGGAAAAGCCGTGAAACTCTTATCTCCAATAAACCACCAGAAAACTGGAAGTGGCGCTATGGCTCAAGTGATAGAGCACTAACCTTGAGCTGAAGAGCTGAGGGACAGTGCTCAGGCCCAGAGTTCAAGTCCCATGACTGACAAAAAAAAATTAGGAGTAGTTTTTTTTTTTACTTGTTATTTACTTTATTGTTATTATAAAGGTAATGTACAGAGGGCTTACAGTTATGTGTCAAGTAATGACTATATTTCCTTTCATACATTGTCTTCCATTCCCTCCCTGCCTCCCAGACCCTCCTTCTTGTCTCCACGAGTTTCTTTGTTTTTTGTTTTATTGTGAAAATACTGTACTGAGGGGTTACAATTACATGGGCAAAGTAATGAGTACATTTCTAATCAAGCATTATTGCCTCCTCCTTTGTTTGCCCTTACCAGCCCCCACCCCCCTCACCCCCGCCAAAGTTGTAAAGTTCGTTTTTTGACATAACAACTTGTACATCTCATTGTTGCAACGGGTCCACCTGTATCCCTATTTAAACGATTTGTTTTTGCCCTTCCCCTCCACAAATTATTCTAACACCAAATACAATGAACACAGGGGTTATACCGTGGGGGACATACAAAGCAACAAAGAAATAATCTTATACATATGTTAGAAATAATCTCATGAAAGCAAACACATTTGAATACTTATCTTGGAGTTCATTTCACCTACCATCAACTTAATCTGACCTTTTCTGCTTATCTCAGACATATACTAGCTATTGCAAATAAGGGAAACCATGGGACCTATGTTTCTTTGGGCCTGGCTTACTTCACTTAATATAATTTCTTCCAAGTCTTTCCATTTCCTAACA
>NW_012267299.1:2012182-2015018 GCF_000151885.1 Dipodomys ordii
ACGAGTTTTATAGCTCACTTTCATTAGTGCCTAGCAAGCTCCATTGCTGCAGTTTTTTATCTTTTTTCCCTCAAGTGCTTAGCACCCCTCCCAAATACATACATGTGAAGATGCTATACATAAAGACAGAATCATAAAAAAATGTAGTAAAAAGTAAATAAAAGAGATCCCTCGTTTCCATATCTTTGAGTGATTCGGCAGTGATTCTGATCTTTCAGTTACAATGTAGTTATTTCTCTGAGTTTGCTGCATTTAAAATTAATTCTTTGTTTTTTAAGTCCAGAGTTTTCACTATAATGTGTCTTGAAGTATTTCTTCATGGATCCTATCTACTGTAAGTTCATTACCCTCTCCCTCATTTTCTCCCACTTTCCCTCCCTGATGCCCCTCTCCTTCCCAGTTGTAAAGTTCATTTCCAACATAGTGTCTTGTGAGTATCACTGTTGCTTTGGTTCACCCTTTTTACTTTGTCTCACCATTTTCCCTGAACACACCCAATATTGTCTTATTTTTTTCAATAGATTTTCAATGCCTTTTAGTTTTGAATTCTTCTCCCCCATCCACCCTGACTAGCATAGATTTGATCTTTTGGCTGAATCTCCCAAATCTTGGACAGAGGATTTTTTTTTTTTTTTGTCAGTTGTGGGGCCTGAACTCTGGGCCTGGGTGCTGTCCCTCAGCTCTTTGACTCAAGGTTAGCACGCTACCACTTGAGCCACAGTGGCACTTACAACTTTTTCTGCTCATGTGGCACTGAGGAATCAACCCAGGGCCTCATTCATGCAAGGCAAGCACTCTACCACTGAGCCACCTTCCCAGCCCAAATCTGCCAAGTCTTGGATTTCCCTTTGAATGTTTTGTTTTTTCTATGCCTTTGATTTTTGTTCTAATTCCTCTGGTTTATCCTCAACTCCTGATACTTTATTTTCCATTTCACTTATTCTATTGTCTATTCTTTCAACTATAGTTTGCAATAGGGAAATTGAGCCTTTCATGCTTCCAACCCCATTGTTGATGTCAGTTCTCAGGGTGTTAATTTCATCTTTTAATGAGGTGTATAGCATATCTTCCTTTCTGTCTTTCTTTCCATATCTTTTGGGGCAACCTGAATGTTCTTGGCCATTTCTTCCTTGTATTCTTCTATTTGTTTTGGGATATCCCTTTTTATTTCATTGGCTAATTCTCTCATCATTGCTTTAATAGTCCTTTGTCCTTCATTTCTTCACTCTCACTAAGGTCCTTCCCTGGACTGTTGTTGGCTTTTGGATCTGGCATCTGGTCTTGATTGTTCATGAATTTTGTAATCTTTCTTGTGATTCATGCATTTGGGTTCAGGGATGTCAGAGTCATTCAGATTACGTCTTAAATTCAGTAGTGGTAGGGTGTGATTCAATGGATAAATCTCTGTTGGAGTTTGCATTTGGCAGCTTTCTGCTCAGGGTGATACAAACAGTATAATGGGTCCTGGCTCTGGGGTGGGTGAGACTGTATGGTATTCCAACCTGGGTTTAAGTCCAGTGGCTGGTTAATGTTATGTGGTGCCCCACAGTCTAGTGTCCTGGCCCAGATTTTTTTCTTTGTAGGAAAATTCCTGCTAGTGGAGAGGTCCTCCACTAGTAGGTGCCAAGTCCTGGACTGGCACCTACTGCCTAAGGGACAGGAAGCAGCATTCCAGACCTCATGTAAGCCCTGGAAGGGGAAAATTCCCTTTGTGAGGTATGAGGAGGTTGTCCCCACTCAAGTCCTGAATTGATGTCTACTTCCCATGCAGTCGTGAGCTGCTGTCCAGTCTCTGGACCCAAGTGTAAGCCTGGAAGGGGGTGGGTTCCAGCAGGGCTATGCTGGTATAGGGAAATGGTCCCCACCTTAATCCTGGACTGGTGTCTACTTCCCAATGGATGTGTGTTCCCAAGGGGAATTGTGCTCCAGTCTCTGGATCAGGTATGAGCCTTGGAAAGAGCAGGGAGATTGTCCCCTTTGACTTTCAGCAGATCAGATGATTTCCCCCCCCCCCCACACACACCATTAGATGCAGGGAATGCAGGGCCCAATCCCAAACAAATACTGGCCCCAGAGGCTGCTGGTAGTTACAGTTTTCTGGACCAGATTCAGGGTTAATTCCCAGGAGTCTTGGTCAAGAAGCTAAAGTGGTGGGAGAAAGGGGTCCAGCCTCTTTTCCCTCTTTGAGTAGGTGTCCCTTCTCAGGCAGGAAGGAAAGGGTCCAGCTGAAGTACTCCTGGATCCTGGTGTTGGTTTTGAGCTGACCGGCAGTGCTGTGGTGAAAGTTTTCTGCATCTAGATGTGGTGGTCTCATGTTCCTGATCAGTAACTCTGGATCTTCAGGTGTGCTGCTGTCTGCACTGGTCAGGGTCATAGTATGGCCGCTGAGGCCACTATCACAGCTTAGTCACTCTGCAGGTGTGGGATGAGGGAATGGGCGGGGGGGGGGATACTTTGCAATGTTCTGTCCTTGTGTGTGTCAGGTATAAGTTCTTCTTCATTCTTGTGATTCTGTTTATAGTTTCTTTGTTGTTGTTCTCTTGAGGTGAAGTGTGTGTGTGTGTGTGTTAGCACCCTAAATCTCTGGTCAGAAAGAGCTAGAAAAATTCCCTGTTGCTATTCCATCTTCCAGAAACTTGCAAGTATTATTTTACAATAAGAGTTCTCAAGTTTTTAATCTTTGAATTCCTTGACACTCTTAAAAATTACTGTGGATCCTATTTCCTAGAGGGAAGGAGGCGGAGAATATGGTAGAGGGATGAAATCAGTTTTTCAAAATTCTAATGTGAAAGCTTGAATTTTTTCATTGGCAACATTACTATCAGCTATTTTCTTT
>NW_012267299.1:2017418-2019239 GCF_000151885.1 Dipodomys ordii
CCCCCCCCACTTCAAGTTGTACAGATCATTTCCAACGTCATCTTGTGAGTATTGCTCTTGTATTGGTTCCCCCCTTGTCATTTGTCTCACCATTTTGTTGTTCCCTTTCCCTTCCCTAATTCAGATAAATGTATATATAATACCCAAGGTGCCAAAATCAGATACAGTGACAACAAGGAATAAACCATAGGGGGAAGAACACACAAAAGAAACAAGAAATCACATAGCACACTAAAAACAACAAAGAAAAACCTTTTGTGTCCATGTTTTGGAGTTCATTTCGCTTAGCATCATCATGGTTAAATGTACATAGCAATTGAGCTATTCTGCTCATCTGCTAAGATTATCATAGATATACACTAATAATTTCAAATAAGAGAAACCATGAGACCTGTTTCTTTGGGCCTGCTTACTTTATATGATTTTTCACTTAATTTGATTTTTTCCAAGTCTTTCCATTTCCTTACAAATGGGCGGTGTCATTCTTTCTGCTTCCCAGTCTAAAACTCCAAATTCATTTCCTCATCCATGGCAACCACAATTCTACTTTTAGTCTCTCTGGATTTGACTACTCAATGAATATTACACAGGAGGAAACACATTATACTTTTTTTTTTACTTAGAACAATGTCTTCAAGGTTTTTCCATGCTACAGTGTTTTTTTAAGGCTGAATAATTTTCCATTGCAGGTAAGTCCATTGTTAATGAACAATTACATCTCTTCCACTATTATTTGGTGGTTGTGAATAATGCTGTATGAACCTGACACTACAATACTGCTACGAGTACCTGCTTTTACTTCTTTTATAAATAGACTCAAAAATGTAATTGACACATTATTATAAGTCTATGTTTAGGTTTTTGAAGAATGATCATACTGCTTTCTAGTGGCTATATTATTTACCTGTAAAACATCAAATTCATCTCATCTTTGGTAACACGTCTTCTATTGTAAAGGTGATGTACAGAGAGGTCACAATTACTTAGTCAGTTAATGAGTACATTTATTTTGGAACACTTGTAACCTCTTTCCCTTCTCTACATGCAAGTTGAATAGTTCATTTTCAACATAATGAGTATCACTGCTGCTTTAGTTCACCTTTTGTCCCCACCATTTCTGTACTCCTTACCTTTCCCAAAACAGATAAACTTACACATAAGACAAAAATCAAAAGGTGACAAAGGGGAATAAAAGGAAATAAAAAACTTCTTCCATTTCTTGTAGTTCATTTCGATAAGTATCATTTTATATGATTATAGGCTTATAGCTATTGAGCCATAGTGAGATCCTCTCCTAAGAATATCCCCCTTTGTTACAAAGCCATAATAATCAAAACAGCTTGGTACTGGCACAACAATAGACCTGAGGACCAATGGAATAGATCTGAAGACCCAGAAATGAACCCACACACCTATAGCCACCTGATCTTCAATAAGAGAGCCAAAAAAATAGGATGGAAGAAAGACAGTCTCTTCAGTAAATGGTGCTAGCAAAAACTGGTTAAATACCTGTAGAAAACTAAAGTTAGATCCTTATATATCACCCTGCACCAGAATCAACTCCAAATGGATCAAAGACCTTGAAGTCAAAGCAGACACCCTGAAAACATTACAGGAAAGAACAGGAGAAGCTCTAGGGCTCCTTGGCACAGGCTGAAATTTTCTTAATAAAGACCCAGAAACACAACACATCTAAGAAAGGCTGGACAAATGCGATTGCATGAAACTGCAGAGCTTCTGCATGGCAAAGGACATGGCTAGCAAGATCAATAGAAAGCCCATGGATTGGGAGATCTTCACTACCCATACAACAGACAAGGG